>NC_079210.1:29661115-29961115 GCF_026745355.1 Beta vulgaris subsp. vulgaris | reverse complement strand
GGTCATTTTAGGTTTGTACACTAGTAGAATAAATGTTAATTGCAGCGGTTGAATTGTAACGGTCTTGTCAGTATGCAACAATAAACATTGTTAAAAGAAAATGAGAAATCGAAAACATACTTATTGTTGCGGTTTTTGGTGGAAACCACATCAGTTGATGTCAATGGAAGTTTTTTTCAAAATTTTTTGACTGGTTTGACTAAATTTATTGCTGCGGTTTTCACCCATGCATAAGCACATCAATATATTAAAATATTATTTTCATAATATTTTAATCTATTGCTGCAGTATCTATAAGAAATCGCAGCAATAATATGGTCATTAGGGTTTTTTTAACCTTTTTGCAATAGGGTTATTAGGCGCCATTTTATCCTTCACCCCTCATTTTCATCAGTTCAACCTCACCCTCTCTCACTCACCCTTCACCCTCCACCCTCCCTCCTCCTCTTTCTCACTCATCTCTAGATATGCTCCTTCCTCCTCTATCACTCTCACCCTCCTTCCTCCTCTATCACGCTCACCCTGCACCCTCGTTACTCGCCATCGTTGGTCAATTCTCGTCGTTCTTCTCCTTCATCGGCCTTCTCCTTCATCGGCCTTCTCCTTCATCATCCTCGAGCTTCCTTCTCGTCGTTCTTCTCTTTCGCCGACCTTTCTTCTTATCCGTTCACCAGACGATACTCCAGTCCTCGTCATCATCGTTCTTCGCTCGACCTCGTCGACTTTTGTACTTTTTTCACCAAACGAAGTAATTCCAGATCTGTATTTTTCATTTTCTTCATTTTTTAAGTTTAGATTATATGTTTAGGATTTGATTTTTTTTTTTACTTTTTTTTCAATGAATTATGGTAGAGTTCGTGGCTTGGGTCGCCGTGGCTCGGTCGTACCGTAGCTTGGGTCGTCGTGGCTCGATACTGTAACTTTCTTTATTTAGTTTCAATTTCTTCTTTAGTTAGTTTCATTTCCTCATTTTCTTTTATGGTTCATTTTTTTTTATCTTTTGTATATTGTAATTGTTTTATTTTCATTATTAATGATTTTGTACACAATGTATGGATTCAATGTGTTGTAAGAGTGGGTTTTTGTTACTTTAAGTTTTTATTGTATTTTAACATTGAAAATACTGTGAAGATTTTAGTTTCAAAAAATTAAAATTTGAAAAAAAGGTGCACCTATTGATGCTGCGTTTTTGGTCCAAAACCGCAACAATAGGTGTGGCACTTTTTTAATATTAAAAAAAGACAACTTGTTGTGGTTTTGGGTAGAAACCTCAGCAATAAGTTGACGTATATATTGATGCGGCTAAAAACCCCAACAATAGGTAATTACCTATTGTTGCGCCCTTAATTGTGACACGGCTAAAATTGCCACAATAAGCCACTTAATGACCGCCGCAATAAGCAATTATTCTACTGGTGGTGAATTGAGCAATTACAACGATTTTATAATGATCGTTGCATGAGATAGATCTATATCAAGCAACGGTTTTGTGATGGTCGTTGCATTAGGTAAAATTAAAACAACATTTTGATATAGGTCGTTGCATTAGACATTATTTTGGCAACGTGATCGCCAAGTTCCCGCAATTATCTCTTTCCCTCTATTTTGTTTTCAGGAGATTTTAAAATCTTCACAAAAGACTTCTAATTTCAATACTCCTAACTTTTCGTAAAAGAATGGAAAAAAGAAGACCCATCCATGGTTAGCTAACTGATCGAATTGAAAAAGAAAAACCCTTAGAGGATTTGCCAAAAAATTCCAAACTCCTAAATCTTTCAACTGCTAAGAAGAAGAGGAAGAATTCACAAATTCAAGAAATTTCTTTCAATATTATTCCAAAGCTCTTCCAAATTTACGAATATCTGCACAATTCAAGTCTTAAACGCAACAAGTAGGCGAAATTCTTTAATAAAACCAAAGAAAAGAGGCGAAATCTAGATTATCAATCAAACTTCAATAGGTATGTTCTTCAACTTCAATTGTTATGGGAGTTCAAGTGCATGTTAGTCATGGGGTTTCGAAATTATGCATAGTAGAGGCGAAATTTGGGTAACTGCACTTAATTGAAAATTATATTGGCCTAAATATATATATATATATATATATAAATATATATATATATATATATATATATATATATATATATATATATATATATATATATATATATATATATATATATATATATATATATATATATATATATATATATATATATATATATAGGAATTGAAACTTAAAAATATTGAAAATAAATAATTTAAATTCGAATTATTGCACATAATTGAAACTTTTATTGGAATAAATCAAGAAACTAGGAGTATCCCTACTGGAATGGGGCTTAGCCGTGGGGTTACTGCTGTGGAGACTTTGTGTGGGGTTTGTGGAGTTGCGCATGAGGTGAGAACTCACACCCTTTATCTGTGCAGGATGTTGAAGGGAGTTTGGGAGTTCAGCGAGATTGAGTGTTTTGTTCCTCGAGGTTGCAGTTGGATTGTAGATTATGGGACTTCTGTTTCAAGAGAATGGATGAGGATGAAATTTTTTGATGAAATTTTTTTGTTCCTAACTATATGCTGGGCTATTCGGGGAGTTCAGGAATCCGAAGTCCACGCTTGACTATGCGAAGAAGATTTGTGCGGAGGTGCTGGAAGATTGTTGTGCGAGTTCGAAGGGGAAGGGGTTGTTGGCTTGTGTACTCGCAAGTGTGGCAGCCTCTTGAAGAGGGATGAGTGAAGGTGAACTCACATGACAAAGGCACAAAGATGCAAACTAAGTATTGGACTAACAAGTTGAACCTTAGTTTTGATGATGACAAAGGAACAAGATGCAAACTAAGTATTGGACTAACAAGTTGAAGCTTAGTTTTGATGATGATAAAGGAACAAAGATGCCAACTAAGTATTGGACTAACAAGTTATTTAATTGAATGAATTTCAAGGTATCATTGAAAGGAACAAAGAGAATACCAAGTCAAAGAAGAAATCAAGTTTGGATTTTGAAGACTAAGTGAAGATGTTCAAAGATTTGGTACTGGGGAAGCATTGGAGCAAGAAGACCAAAGTGAGGCTTTTTGTTTCTAGTTCCAATGTAAAGGAATGAGTAAGAATGGTAAGGAATTGTGGCAATTTTAAATGAGAATAAGCGTTTGTTCCTTTATATGGAACATACGAACTGGCGTTGTTATAATATGTTAAAGGAACTAACTATTAAAATGAACTAGATTTAGGATGAAGCAGTACAAAAATTTAATTATGTCTATTGAGTACGTAATTTAGGCCTAGATTCTAGGTAATTAACCGTTTTATTTAAGTAAAATTCTGATTTTAAGCAAGGGAAAAAAATTGACGAAAAGATTTTATTTTTGTAGAGAAAATAAATATCCTTTTCGGTTTTATGGAAAATATTTTTAAAGATAATATTATTGGTAAAAGGATTTTATTTTGGTTTTATTAATTAAAATATAGTTTAAAGATTTTAGAATTACTGCTTTAAGTGGTTGCTAAAATTAAGGGAGCAGTAACATGTTTATCTCCCACGTTTAACAATGATCATGAGATCATGGGTTTAAGGAGGAACGCATTCCTCCGAGTATGGAACATCATAGGATAATGGTTTTATCACTAACACATGCTTTAATCCCACATTCTAAGTTATTACCACTATAAATATTAGTGTCTAATTAAGTTTCAATTTGCAACTGACCAAGTGATTTAGTGAGTTTAACTAAACAAAGTGTCAGTGTCTTGATTCTCTCATAAAATCCATTTGTTCCTCACCTTATACTCTAGTCCACTAAGCTATTATTGATCCATTGTATTTTGGTTTTTGGGTAAGGAGACTTTGAGTGAAATCCGATGAGAGAGAAGCTTTGAGTGAAGCGACTTAAAGTGAGAAAACTTCTAGTGAAGTTGAGAGGATCAACTGTTAAGGGAACAGTTGTCGGGAACTTGAGTTTAGGAACTCAAGGTGTGGCCCGTGAGTAGAATTAGGTTGTGACAAAGTTGTTTGGCCTAATTAGTTAAAGAGTTGAATTTAAAATCCCTAGTGGTCGAAGTTGTTTCTTCTATTTGGGCCCAAAAAGTTTTTCCTCCTAAAAATGTCTTGTGTTCCTTTAGCTTGTTTCTTTGTTTAAGTTTAAATTCTGCAAAAAGTTACGTTTATTTCTACACATACAATTCACCCCCCTCTTGTATTATTCTTAGTGAAATAACACTTATGAAAGGCAACAATTAGAGAATTTTAGGTCTAACAAAGAAAGAATGAGAGCAAAAGGGTTTGAAGGTTTGGCAAACAAGGCACTAATAGACAAAACTCAAGATAATCTTAATGGATGGTGAGATGATGAAATATTTTCATCTGAAGAGGAGAGATTCACATCAGACTATGTGAGTGATGACGAGGAGAATGAAATTAATAATGATGATGCGCGATAAGATAGTATGCAGCCTTGCGTAGGTATCTAGTTTCTGCTGCTAGGATTTGCAGGACTTTCCATTTTGCTCAATCTATGTTTGTACCTTAGGGTGAGAATATAGGGAGTCTTGAGGGGGGAGTCTTGAGGAGAGTCCTATGAAAAGACTCAATAAGACGCAACTATATTTTGCTAATGTCTTGGACATAGTCTCGAGTTGGGTTTTGATATTCAAGACTCCTTACAAGACTCTAGCCATGCAAAGGATATTTTTTTGACCAGTATAAACATGCCATGTGTCTTCTTCTTTTTTACGGAGTGAGTCTGAAGAGATTCTGAGGAATAAAGTATAAATTGGAATGAGTTTGATGTGAGTCCGTAGAATTAAAAATTAGTGAAAAGCTGATGTGGCACAACATAAAGTTTGGAATTGAATCTAAGGGATAAAACCACCCTTATCAATTTTTTTATAGTGGTCTTAATTGATCAATTTTGCTATTCAACTTTAAGTTATGTTGTTACAAATAAGTTTTGTGTAAATTAATAAAGCATTTTTTTATGTGAAAACTAGTTAAGATTTCTATGTAGTTCATTGAATAAATTACTAATTTCATCCTCTTATTATTACTGAAGTATTGTTGGAAGTGAGAAGGATAGTTTAAGATCATTGGTGATAGTTATGGAGATCAAGAAATAGTTGAAAAACTGGGGTTCAAGATTTTATTGAAAGTCGGTATTATTATTATTATTATTGGATTTTGGTATTGATGATTGAATTAAGGTACACATTGTCCATCCACTTTTTGTTAAAAGAAATGTACTTATTTTATGCTTTTGTATTAAATAGATTGCATTGGAGTAATTAATGAGACTTTGTGATATATTTTACAATGATCTATGACTTGTGCAATCGATTAAAAATTTATTTTATTCTATTTGGTTGAGGAGTGATTGTTGGTCGAAGACCATATGGTTCTAAACATAATTTTATGTGTTATAAATTAATCAAGTAAGAATAGCCTACAAATTATGATTCTAAACCCATGCTTGTTGAATATAAGATACGTGTTCATGATCCTTTTTGAGTTAAAGAGTAATATCCAAATGTGAGAGATTGTTGTATAACTAATACTAGTATGGGTATTTTGAATATATATTCAAGGTATACTAATTACTAAGTTCATCTTTTCAAGTCGTTTAATATACAACTTATAAGAAAGATTTTGTATTTCTAAATTGTAGTACTTAAGTATTTCCATCCCATAAGTATTTTGGATAACACTATAAGTGAATTATGCTATAACAATTAAACTTTTGATCCAAATGAATGGGTATATTATATATATATGTTTTACTTATAAGTTACAGAAGTCATATTACTTTATAACTGAATTTATTCTATATAACAATATCTTTGTTGAAATGATTCATTTGTCGATCTTTTTTTTTTTCCTCTATGCAAAAACTTTGAAATTTTTGCTTTTATAATTAATAACATGGCCTTAGTAATATGATATGGAATTATTATTATTCATACTCATGTATGTTTATGACTATTTTTTATCTAGTTATTTTTACCACTACAATACCAATAACATACGTTATCTTTGAAATGGTTACTCATATTTGAGTCTATTAAAGGTTGACCTAAAACATGTTATGAAAACTATGATACTACTATACTTCATTTTTATATTGCTGGCTATTGAGTTTGGTTGGTTGAAAGGTTAAAAAGAATAATTTTTAATAAGTATTTATGATTTTAAGGTTTGTAAATATATTTTTAGTGAATTTAAATAAACTTTAGTGTGAGAAATTAAATTGTTATTTTAAACTTATAATTGTATTATTTTGTCATTACAAGATGGATAATTACATATAGATCAGATAAAATATAGAATGATTACTTATTTACATGGGTTAATGATTCAATGAAAATTGGGAAAGAAATATTTTTCTTGTACGTAAAGTATTATTGTGAAGATGTGTTGGATTTAGGCAATGAAATCTTTGTGTATTATAAATGGAAAGAGTTGCTATGCTGATTTTGAGTTCATGATCAAATTTATGTTGTTGAAGAAGAAGATTTGCATGTGTATGTTAAGAATCTAAAACGCTAAACTTAGTTTGTCCATTTTCGTGTCATTTTGAACCAGTTTCACTCAAACATATTTTTTGCCATATTTGGGCTTTTTTGCGAAATTTTTATTTCACCAAAGATGTTCCTATTGAAATTTTGTTGAGGTTAGGCTCAAGAATCATTTGATTTGGATTTCGTCTGACAAAGTTATACATAGAGGTGGGCATGGGCCGGCCCAGCACGATTTGGGCCCGGCCCGACACGAGCCCGCTCGGGGCCCGGCCCGGCCCGTTGTCCGCTACGTGGGCCGCGGGCCTGTCACGGTCAAGAAATTTTATTTCCGGCCCGCACCGGCACGATCCCGCGGGCCAAACGCTCCTTTCCATTGTTTTTTACCCTAAAATTGTAAAAAATACAAAAATACAACATAAAACATGTGTCAGGCCGGCGGAAAGCACGAGCCCGCCCCGCGGGCCCGTGGACAAAATTTTAAAATTTCAATCCGGCCCGATCCGCCACTCATGCGCCCGGGCCCGGCCCGGCCCGCCATTTACTCAAGCCCGCAGGGCGAGCCCGTGAACATGTCCGGCCCGGCCCATGCCCACCTCTAGTTATGCATGTTTAAAGTATTTAGAACTAATGTTAATTTTATATCCAGATTTTTAGAGGAAGGTTTAATACTGATTTTGAAATAAATAAATTCCAGATTTATACAAGCTAAAAGAGAAATTGTTTACCATAAACTCATAAAAGCTAAACCTGCAAAAGATTAGACATATTTGCAATCGATTATTTTTGAAGCAATATTCTATAAGTATTAATCATGTTTTCTAACTGTAAAGCAATGAGGATTTTACATAAGGTTTAAGACGTTAGTAAAGCTCTTATTAGTCAAGATTTTAAATGTCTCTTGTAGTAAGTTATATCCAATTTGGACAAGTTCATGGAAGTTACTCCCTCCGTTTCTTTTTAATCTACACACTTTCCTTTTTAATCCGTTTCTTTTTAATCTATACATTGTTGCTTTTTCTATTTTTGGTAACATATCACATCTACTTTCTCCTACTTTTCCACCCATGTCATTCACTTTTTAATATTTTAACCCGCTATTTTGTTTCTCTCTCTCACTTTTCAGTTTCTCTCTCCACATTTTCAGTTTATCTCTCATACTTTTATACTTCCTCCTTGGTTCTCCCCCAAAGTGAAGTGAGTAAATTAAAATGAAACAGAGGGAGTAGAAAAAAAAAAGAACTACTTCCAAAATTTGTTTAGCAGTTTATTTTTTCCAATTTGAAAGCTTAATTTATTCTTACAAGTTATTATAAGTGATTATTAGTCCCAAGTGTTTAGTAAAAGTGTACGACTCAAACAAAGACTATTCTACCCAAGCCACAATATCTGTTAAGAGTTAAGTTAGTTTTATCAAATTACGTGTATCAAGTAAACATTGTTGGAGTTTATTTGTATGATAATATATATTTACTTTTTCAACACAATATTCTTAAATGACTTATCTCTACTAAAAGAGCTCGAAATAATGATGGAAAAAAATAGAACTGAGAATTTGTATAAACTTGTTATGTGTAATGTGTAATTGAGTAAAAGCAATGTGGGAAAGTAGTCATGGAACAGTGAGGAACAAAAATTTGTAGGCGAGCGTCGTGTCTCGTAGCTGTCGGTTACTGAATTAATGATTGCAAGCGAGCGTGGTGTCTCGTAGCTACTAGGGAGATATCCTGAAAGTCTTGCAAGCATATGGTAAATAGGAGGGTGACGACCCCCACAATTTAGAGATAGTTGTCGGGTGACCACTCTCTAATCGTGTTCACTTTCCCTAATGAAAAATCCAATAGTGTTCACTCCTCTCTTGAGACGCTTCATACTTAGTCAAAATGTAACTAAGTACCTCATGACACCTGCTCGGCAGGATGGGGATCAACAACCCTCCCACTCGTCAAAATGGGGGTCTTTGCTCCTCTGTCGGTTGCTTCATACTTAGTCAAAATGTGACTAAGTACCTCATGGCACCTAGAGGTAGGCATGGGTCGGGCCGGCAAAATTTGGGCCCGGCCCTGCCCATTGTCCGCTACGTGGGTCGTAGGCCTGTCACGGTCAAGAAATTTTATTTTTGGCTCGCACCGGCATGAGCCCGCGCGGGCCGGCCCGCGGGCCGAACGCTCATTTTCTTTGTTTTTTAGCCTAAGGCTATGTTCAGTTCACCTTATTTTTGCTTATTTCAGATCTAATCAGATCAGATCAGAAAAAATAAGTTCAGATCAAATCAGTTCAGATCATGCTTATATTTAAAAATCATTATATCTTTCATTACATATTAGTAAAAATTATAATAATTGAATATTAATAAAGTACTCATTGAGACGAATCAAACAAGACCCCACATGACTATATTTTTTCTTATATATTGAGAAAAATCTAAAAGATAAGATCTTGTAATCAGATCAGTTCAGATCAGATCACAAAAAATAAGTTCAGATCAGAAAATTTCAGGTGAACTAAACATAGCCTAAAACTGTCAAAAATACAAAAAATCAACATTAAACATGGGTCAGGCCCGCAGGAAGCACGAGCTCGGCCCGTGGACAAATTTTTAAATTTTCAACCCCGGCCCGCCACTCATGGGTCCGGTCCCGGCCCATGCCCACCTCTAATGGCACCTTTGCGGACAGCAAGGGGCTCATTAACCCTCGTACAAACGACGTCCTCCCCACTGTTCAGAATGAGGCTCCTTGCTTTTTTCTGCCGAGTCGCGTCATACTTAGTAAAAATGTAACTAAGTACCTCTACCTAATAGCACCTGGTCGGACAACATGGGGCTCATTAGCCCTCATACGAACAACGTCTTTCCCACTCGGTCAGAATGGGGATCCGTGCTCCTCTGCCGAGTCACATCATACTTAGTCATATATACTTAGTCAATATATGACTAAGTACTTCATGGCACCCGATCAGACAACATGGGGATCATTAGCCCTCGTCCGAACGACATCCCACCCACTCGGTCATTATAGGGCCCTCGCTCCTCTAACGAGTCATTTCACACTCAGTTAAAATATGACTTATTAAGTACCTCATAGCGTCTGCGGGAACAGCATGGGGCTCATTAGCCCTCGTCCGAACGACGTCCTACTCGCTCGGACGGGACTAAAGTCCAACACGAGATGGTCGCTCGGTGAAAGGAAGACGCTGCTCCCAACAACACAAATAATCTAATCAGACGCCCCTAGTAGGGGCAATTTCTATTCCACGAAAGTCGCGCGCCATCAGGTTGGATCTCAATGATCCTCCAACTTTGGTGTGGGCTAATTTTTTGGGCCCAATAATGGATCAGCCCAATATTATATGAGAGTCCACCTATTTGTCAGACTGGTGGCAGTTGTAGGTCCCACCAAGGAGTTTAACTAAACTAAGAGCCTTGGAGAGCCTTCAAAAGGCTGGAAAATATGGTTGCCTTAAACGACAACAAAACCACTTATCCCAAGAAAGGCCCATCTTATCAAAGTTGCCTGTCTGGGAATTTCTAACATTATAAAGAGCACCAGTCTCATTAATGAACGAGTATTCAATTCTAACCAACCAAAGTCAGAGCATATTTCTCTATGTTGATCTCTTTCTCTCTCTACTTTAATCACATATGACTTGAGCGTCGGAGAGGCGATCCCGAAACAACCCCTGGGGTACTCTAACCTTGTTTTGCAGGATTCCATTGTACGGATAACGAAGCCCAAGTGTACCTTATTGGGCTCACATCAAGTTTATCAACCTTTTTTACAATCCTTATATAAACACTATCGTTAAAGTGATGCTTATTTTGTGGGTTGCAAGAGAGAAAGAGTGGAAGGAGAGAGAGACAATAGGGGTAAATCTTTGTATTGGGATAAAAAAACATCAAATGAATAATTGTTGAAGTTGGGAAGTGGAGATGAAGATATGACATATATTCTGAAGAGTTAGGGTGGTTAGAGATATTCGATTGAATGAAGTGTGTATTCGTAGATGATTGTTATATATCATTAAGATACATCAAATGATGTTAATAATTAAAAAGAAAACGTGAAGTTTATTAATAGTAATACTCAAGTTCGTTAAAATCGCGATTTGAATCGTAAAATCGTACGATTTTACGATTCAATTTTCGCCAAAATATTTAAATCGCACTTAGAATTGGTTTTGAAAAAATCGCATGTAAAATTGGTAGAATCGGTTAAAACCTGTAAAATCGCGATTTTTGACCGATTTTACCGATTCTCTTTTTAGCCCATTATATTGATTCTTGTAGATGGGGATTAAAAAAAATGGGCCAGGCCCATTTTCTCTCACCCTCATCAAACACGCTGCTCACTCTACTCACCCATTTTCTCACTTGAAACACACTGCTCCAATAACTAATGAAACACGCTGCGCTGCATGCTCACAATTCTCTCTACTTCGGTTCTTGAGTTCTTCAGTTCTTGAGTTCTTCAAATCTTCAGATTCAGCTACCACTTGTCCACTCCAGGTAATTATTTTCGATTTTTTTGCTGCGTATTATCTCTTTCTTTCAATCTCATCAATAGTTGTTTCAAATTTTTAATTGATAATTTAGTTTTCGATTTTTTTTTCGGTAATTTTCGATTATTATTTAGTAGTACTGAACTTTCTTCTATTGAATCATTTGTAGAAACATGTCAAGCTCTGCTTCAAGTTCTTGGAAAAAGAGAAAAAATGCTGCTGGTAATAGAACAGACCCTGGGTGGGAGCACGGTACAAAGGCATATGGTGATCCTACAAAGGTAAGATGCAAATATTGTGGTGTTGTGCGTGGTGGTGGTATTTTCAGACTCAAACATCATCTTGCTGGGACTCGTTTTAATGTGGAGGCTTGCTTGCAAGTTCCTGATGATGTTAAACATAATTTTAGGCAACTATTAGAGGCTAATGTGGAGAAGTCTAATAGACAACTATCGTGTTTGTATTTTGTTCAACTTTAATTTTATTGTGTGTGTGTATTTTGTTCAACTTTAATTTTATTGATGGTGTCCTTTTTCATCTCATATTGATATCAGTATGCATAAAATTGAATTTTTAGTGTTGTTCATTGAAAAAATAGGTAAACAATTTACATATTTTATCATGGAATCTTATTCCCACAAAATTCGTAAAATCTTACGATTTTACGATCAGATTCTGACAGGCCCTTCCGATTTAAAGTAGAATCGCGATTTTGACAACCTTGGTAATCCTCAATAGTCAATATCAATGTCTATTTGCTAACGTCATAATTAGTTACAACTTACAATTGATTCAAGGAATCTTATTTTTTTCTTGTTTTACAATTTCTATTTTTTTACTTTCTTGTTTCTTTTTTTTCTCACTGTATCCTTCTTTTTTTAATTTTTTTTAGAAATACAATACTATTTATTTTGTAGGAGTATTCTTATTTTTCAATTGTACATTTATATAGTGAAAACCTAATACATTTGTTGTTAGCTAAAAAGTATCTTTTTTCCAAATTTCAAGTACTTTTCTTTTGATAAAAAAGGAGGAGGGAACTAACAACTACAATTGAAAAAATTTCCTTGTCATCCTTGTGTTTTTTGTTACATAGGAAATAAACAACTAGGGAGAATTCCAAGAATTGGACCACCCAAAAGCATCCTTTCGGATGATCAAAGAGAGAGCATGGGTCGGGGAATCAAACCAATAAGTCAGATTTGAACAAGAGTTAGTGGCCCCGGTGAGCCATCCAGTCCGCTGCCGAATTACCTTCCCTAACGCCATGTTTGATACAAACCTCATCAAATCTATTTAAATCTTCCCCTGCATCCATAACAAGCGAATAAATAGCCCAAGGAATTTTCCATAACTGTTTAATGGCATGGATAACACACAAGTTATCCCCTTCTATAATTAAACTCTTTAACACCCAACATAATAGCTCCTTCAATTCCTTCCCTCAGTGCCCAAGCTTCAACTACCAAAACAGAATGATGAGGACCAATAGAGTTAGCCCCACATAACTTCAGCTCACCATGCTCGTCTCTAATAACGAAACCAAATGATGCCGAGCCATCTTCAATTTTGACCCATCAAAGTTAAGCTTAAAGAAACAAGGAGGGGGGGGGGGGTTCCCAACAAGTATTCTTCCTAGGCTGTTTTTGTGATCTACCAGAATGAGCGTAGCCCCGAGCAGGGGCAGTCTCTTCAAGAGAGCCCTCCTCTAATCTATCGGCAAAAGCTTTAATCATTTTACTAACTATAACTGGAGAGGTGGGATCCTGCCTAAAAGTAAATATATAATATTCCTAGCATACCAGAAGAACCACCAAGCTACAACAATTTTAGCTAGTTGGCCCAAACAGAACACCTTGGGTAAAGACATAAAATACTCTAAAAAGGACATGTCGCCCAACACTGGGGGTGGAGGCCACTCGTATCTTGAAGCCAATACAGCAAAAGCGTCTACACAAAATGTACAATCTATAAATAGATGAACTAAATCTTCCGAGTGGTGGTTACAAAAAACACACTCCAGAGGCAAGAAGATGTGACTCATCTCTAATCTTTTTTTGCGGGAACTCATTATTGCAAATCTTCCATAAAAAAAATATAATCTTAGGGTGGACACAAAGCCGCCAAATCCAGATAAAAGATTCTGGAGATGGGACATCTAAGCCATAACCCTGAAGTAAAGCCACTCCTGATTTAACAGTGTTGCACCCATCAGGAGCAAGAGCACAGACAAGCTTATCCTCATTATGATTCATAGGTATAAAAATACCTCGAATGACATCAATCAAAGGCATGGGAACAAACTCGCGCAGGCGTGAAATGTCCCATTGAGTCTCTTGGTCTGTAAAATGTGCCACAGGAAAGGTTTCACTACCCCTGATGACAGGACAAACATCACTAAGCGGATACTAGAACACCCAACTATCAAACCATAATGATATTTTCTCCCCGTTGCCAACGATCCAACGGAGTCCTTTTTTAAAAGAGTTCCTCAAAACCAAAATGATATTTTTAAATGATAGTTATAAATTAATAATAATAATAATTAATGATAATAATGATAACTAGTAATAATAATAATAATAATAATAATAATAATAATAATAATAATAAATGATAATAATGATAATTAATAATAATTATTTTATATTATTTGTATTACTATATTAATTCTTGATGATGATTATATGATAACAATAATATCTAAGAAGTAAATTAATATTACTATTTTAATAATTAGATTTCATAACATAATAATATTTAATAATAAAAATAATGATTGGGTCGGACCGCACTAAATTGCATCATAAATCATTTTGACGTGATTTGATTGGTTTATGGGCTAAACAACGTGTGTTTATTTATGCTTTTGACCTAAACCATGTTCTTTCTAATAATAATAGAAATAATAATGAGTAAAACTATAATAAACAAAATAATATATAGAAATAATAATAATACTTAATAATAATAATATAAAAATAAATATTATTATTAATAATAAGAGTAATTAGTAAAATAAATTAAACTAATATAAAAATAATATTTAATAAAATGGTTATAAAAGAATGAAACTAAACTAAACTGAAATGAACTGAAAATAAACCGGAAAGAACAAACCTCAATAGTTCCTTGAAGATTTGCTAAAAATCAAACGAACCCTTAATAATTTCAACCAGAAAACACGGTCTCCTGAAGTGGCTAACATCGCAAACTCATGTGATTCATATCATTTTGTAGTTTAGCAGGCAAATAGCCGCACGATTGTTTCCACAAAAACCATCCACATTCCCCTCACTATAAAACTCTACTCTTTCGACCCTCCGCCACTTTTTCTCATCCCTTTCTCTCTCCTCTCCTGCAACACCTCTTACCTAAAATACTAAAAGCATCTTTCAATGGCGGCTACCGCAGCAACTTCATTTTCTCTCTCCTCCTCATCTTCCTCCGTCGCCGTACCCAAACTCCTTAAACCTTCGGCGTTGAATCTAGGGTTTCTCGGCTCGTCTTCTTCAAATACCGCATTGAACTCTCTTAAGGTTCGTGCTTTTCCTTCTAGAGCTACTAACAATGGAGGATCGGCGCTCTCTACTCAAATGGTTTCAGCTCCTTCTTCTATCAATCCACCTTCATCAGCTACTTTTGACTTTGAGAGTTCTATTTTCAACAAAGAGAAGATTACTCTCTCTGGTCATGACGAGGTCTTTCTCTCGTTTGATTTTGCTTTCGCTTTCGCTCTCGTTATCCTAATATTGTTGTTTTTTTGGTATACTGTATTATCGTATGACTCAATTTTATTTGTTGACAGTACATTGTGAGGGGAGGAAGGAATTTGTTCCCTCTTTTGCCGGATGCTTTTAAGGGTGTTAAGCAGATTGGTGTTATCGGATGGGGATCTCAGGTGAGGCTTTATCTGTTAATTTTCCATTACATTGTATGTAAATTTGAATAAAATGAGGTATAATGTTAGCTTATTTCATGGATTATGACATGACTAATTGATACTTTATTGTCAGTTATATTTTTTTTAAAAGGAAAATATTGTTCCATTTGAGGGATTTATTTTATTGATCACATTTTTTCAGGAAATTGGGTGTTTAATGTACGAAACATTTCTTGATTCAATATCTTTTAATAGCATTTTTTTCATGAATTCATTCAATTGATCAACTTATGCTGTAATATGATCACTTTGGGTGATTATCACGACTATCATTTTAATCGCATATGACACGCTTGTGATAGTGATTGGTTGAAGGTCAATATAGTTCAGTTTTAGATTAACGCTAGTGGTTCACAATGGAAAAGGTGATTAAATGGATTATAATAATAAATATTTATGGGTACTTCATTTAAGGGTGTTGCATACACCTTAAGGTAGTTATGAACAAGTTCTTGCAATTCTCTTATTGTGGCAGTGATTGCCGTTCTGAAATAGATGTGGGAAAAAGGAAAGAAGAGGAATTAGCATTCCCTTAACTTAGGCCTGTTTTTCGGTGCAAATGATGGTACTGCAACTGCATAAGATATCATTAGAGTTACTTGTGATTTTGCCAGAGTTTAACTTCTTCATTCACCACTTTTGTGCTAGCTAATAAAGTTAACAAAAGTTATCGTGGCATTTAAGGCCCAACAAGCATAGAAATTTATCATGACAAGAGTTTGTGTTTTTAGATGTGAGATTTTAGCAGCCAAGTCTTTCTTTTTGATGCATAGTTAATCATGCTTGCATGTTTGCAGGCCCCAGCTCAAGCTCAGAACTTGAAGGATTCTCTAACTGAGGCAAAATCTGACATTGTTGTCAAGGTATATTCAAAGCCAAATATATCTGATATTATCTTGGCGCTTCTATCACTTTACATCCTTAGGGGTGATTTTCTGTTCAATGTAGTCATTTATGGTAAATTTTTGCTCTTATACTACAGATTGGTCTCCGCAAAGGATCTCGCTCTTTTGCTGAGGCACGTGCTGCTGGTTTTAGTGAAGAGAATGGCACTCTGGGGGAGATGTGGGAGACTATTTCCGAGAGTGATCTTGTGCTGCTGCTAATTTCGGATTCAGCTCAGGTTTATGTCGACTCTTCTAGTGTGGAATCTTTTTTTTTTTTTTTGTCGTTTTTAAAATTTGTTCCTAAACTACTTCTGCTAGTTATGTATTTTTATTGGACTTTTTTCAAATGAACGTGATGTGCTGTTAAATTTAATTTTGCCTTTTTTTTTTGTCCGTGTTTCAGGCTGATAATTACGAAAAGGTTTTCTCCCATATGAAACCAAACAGCATTCTTGGGCTCTCTCATGGATTTCTTTTGGGGCATCTGCAATCTCTGGGGCAGGATTTTCCCAAGAACATCAGTGTGATTGCTGTATGCCCTAAGGGAATGGGGCCTTCTGTAAGGAGGTTGTATGTTCAGGGTAAAGAGATCAATGGTGCTGGAATCAACTCTAGTTTTGCCGTTCACCAGGTCTAGCACTTGTCTTTGATTCATATACCCCCGAAGTTGCCGGTGTCTCTATTTTGATTGAATTGGCTGGCACCTGATGTACAAAATTTTTGCCTACTTTTGCTTGTAGGATGTTGATGGTAGGGCTACAAATGTAGCACTTGCCTGGTCGGTTGCTCTTGGCTCACCTTTCACATTTGCCACTACTCTTGAGCAGGAGTACAAGAGTGACATTTTTGGGGAGCGAGGTAAAAGTAGCTTCTTTTAATATCTTATATTACAACCTTAGTGATAAATTACTGAAAACGAGTCAATTTGCTTCTGTAATTGTAGGTATCTTGCTTGGTGCTGTTCACGGAATTGTTGAGTGCTTGTTCAGAAGGTACACGGATAATGGAATGAGCGAAGATTTAGCCTACAAGAACACTGTTGAGTGCATCACTGGGGTTATATCAAAGACCATCTCAACAAAGGTCGTCTATTTTTGACGAATTATTAAATTTATGCTTTTAGTTGGTTGTGGATGGTTACTGATATGTGTTGATCATGTCAGGGAATGCTGTCCCTGTACAATTCTTTGTCAGAAGAAGGAAAAAAAGAATTCCAAGCTGCTTACAGTGCCTCATTTTACCCTTGCATGGACATTCTGTACGAGTGCTATGAAGATGTTGCTAGTGGGAGTGAGATCCGAAGTGTTGTTTTGGCTGGACGGCGCTTTTATGTATGTCATACTTTTAACATTTATTCTCCTTTTCATGTCTACCTTCGTTCTAAGAAAATCTTCAGTAACTCTGTGTTGGAATGTCTTGTAAGAAAGAGATTTTACACTTTGAATTCAGATGTCAAAACGAACTGCGTATTTAAATGAAGAAACTCGCTGATGATGTTCTTGTAAAAATGTTATTACTTTTTTGGATCAGTGTGAGATGTGTATAGTCCAGTTCTGAGGCTTGCTTATCTTGGAGGAGGTCGGCTGTAGTTCCTCTAAGTTGCGTGGCTAATAAAGATAAATTTTGAAGTTAATTCTCTATTCATCTATTGCAGGAGAAGGAAGGGCTCCCGGCTTTTCCAATGGGTAATATCGATCAAACCCGCATGTGGAGAATTGGTGAGAAGGTCAGAGCAGTTAGACCTGCAGGCGACTTAGGCCCATTGTATCCATTTACTGCTGGTGTCTATGTTGCTCTAATGATGGCCCAGGTAAGACTGTTTGCTCATGCTTCATAAGCTTGTATGACTGTATCTCTAGTCTAAGTTGAGCTCAAATACATTTCATTTGCAACTCTGCTTTTTATAAACACTGTTAATGAATTGTTGGGTAGCTAGCTGATGCTTGTGGTGTTTATTTGCCTGTATACCCTGGTGGTGGCTGTAGAGAGCAAGTTTGTTTTTTTCCCCTTCAATATTTCGATATCTGATGATGTGCCTTGTTTTCTGATGAAATGAGATGAAGACTTATCTTAAAAAAGTACTACAGGGTGATGTTGTTTGGGGTAACCGACTTGGTGCATGTATATCAGACCCCATATTGGCTTCTTGCATTGTACTGCTAATTATATGATTTTCCACTAGGGACTACATAGCATGTCTAACAACTAGTTTTAATGTTACCAGATAGAGATTTTGAGGAAAAAGGGTCACTCCTACTCTGAGATTATCAACGAGAGTGTGATTGAAGCAGTGGATTCTTTGAACCCCTTCATGCATGCTCGAGGTGTCTCATTTATGGTCGACAACTGCTCAACTACGGCAAGGCTTGGATCAAGAAAATGGGCCCCCCGTTTTGATTACATCCTGAACCAACAAGCTATGGTAGCTGTTGACAATGGTGCTTCAATCAACCAAGACCTGATCAGCAATTTCTTGTCAGATCCCGTTCATGAAGCGATTGGAGTTTGCGCGCAGCTCAGACCTTCTGTTGATATCTCTGTGACTGCTGATGCTGATTTTGTCCGCCCTGAACTGCGCCAGGCTAGCAGTTAAAAGCTCCCAAGGTCTCTAAGTCATAAGTATTAGGTATGGAGATATAAAACTCCCAAGTTTATTGTACTCTAGGTTTTAGCTTTTGCTGTCCAATGAAATGAGACGCGTGATATTTTCTCCAAGTTTTGGCTAGAGTTTACGGGTTAATTTGGGACATGGGAGAGTGCTTTGTCTAACTTATATGTTGTAATGTTGTATGTCTCTGCAATTTCCACCTTCTAGTTGTTCTTGGTTCATGTGATTCTGTAGGAAATAAATATCACTTAAATTAACCAATAATTTTTACAGATGAATAGCCAAGAGGTTCCATCCCACATGAAAATATTGTC
The DNA here is from genome assembly GCF_026745355.1 of Beta vulgaris subsp. vulgaris. Taxonomy (NCBI): domain Eukaryota; kingdom Viridiplantae; phylum Streptophyta; class Magnoliopsida; order Caryophyllales; family Amaranthaceae; genus Beta; species Beta vulgaris. The sequence goes on along the minus strand of NC_079210.1, from coordinate 29,942,360 downwards.
TGATATATGCTTTTCACCCCTTTCTTTGTAAAAACTCTTCTATCTTCTTCCACTTAACTGAGCACCGGGTAATCACCACCTCGAGACTGCCAGCCATCTCCATTGCTCTACACCACCAGTCTGTCCCCACTAAAAACCAACGTTTGAAAACCCCCTTCCCAATACTCTGCTTCCTCACCTTTGAGCCTTGCTCCCGAATTTTGACTTCATTTTTCTCTTCGGTAGACATTGTCCCAGAATCTACTTTCCTGACTTTAGATTGTACAAACCTCTCTTATCAACAGATTGTTTACGAATGTCAGTATGCTATAAATGATATTTAGAATGTTAAAGCTTGAAAAGGAGATTCTTGGCTATGATTTCGCAAAATCTAATCTTGAATCTTGATGCTTATCAATGATGTGGGGGAATATTTTAGTGAAGAAAAAGATGTCTTTATATATAATATGTAACACTTATTGTCACTTTTAAGAATGGAACCAGAATCTCATTAGGTGCTATTGCTCTTTTATGTCTGCAACAGCATAGGCCTCTCGAAGGGACAAATTTTATGACCATTAGGATTTTGTCTTTAGACTAACTGGGATCAATGAGCCTATTGAGCATGATTCTGATTCGGTGGCGTTTGAAGTTTTGAACCAATCTTTAAAGAGGGCTTGACTTTTATTGATTTTGACTTTTCTTGCGTTGCTTCATGGGACTTCGTGCAACATGTCATAGTATTATTTGTTGGCATTTCTTAGTTAATTAATTGTTTACAACATTAATCATTGTGGTTCCGAGTAGTAAATTAGGTGTTTCACGAGATAAAATAGATAAATATGCATTTGTGAACATAAAATCTCGAAATATAGGCAATTTTGCCTCGTTTCTTACTTTCTTATTTGCATGTCCTTTTTTTAGGCCAACTCTTTTTAAGTTTGATGTTAGTCTGGTGTTTAATGGAAGAAATAACGAGACATGATCCCTTTCTTTGATATTATTTTGGAGGTTATCAACTATATATTATTTTTAAAAGGTAAGGTAAAGGTGTCCAAACTGGACCGAAACCTCGTACAGGTCAATTCGGTTTGGGTTTGCAGGCAAGGCCTCTTGGAAGTAGGGGAGATTGGTAAGGAGAAATCCCCACCCTCAAAGTGTCTCTAGTGGAATTTGATCTTATAACCTCAAGGTTGTGAGATACAAACCAAAACTACTAGATCAAGTACTACTTGATTAGGCTTTTAACTATAATGCAAAGCAGTTAAGTTGATTCATTTCATTAGTTTATTTTTATAAATAACAATGAAGCAAGAACAAATATTAATGTATACCTACTTGACGGATCAGACATAGAAAGCGCTTTACCTTGGTTAGTTTGGGACTTTGGGTTCATGAGGAGAAAAAAAGTACAATGATATTCATATTCCTAAAAGAAGAAGGACAAAATACAAGCTTTTGCATTACAATTTTAGATATTGAACTTACAAATTATAGATGTTGCTCTAATGCTCTTCTATGGATAATCTCTTTACGCGTTTTACTGATATAAATATATTTAAGCTATGAGATTATCATGGACAGGGTGCTTAATAATCGAAAATTTGAAATGGACATTCGCAAAAAAATTTCCAACTAAAGATTGGTGAAAAATGCCTAACAAAAAGAGGTAATAATATTAATACTTTTAGATTAGAACTAGTTTTGAAGCCCATGCGTTACACAAGTTTGTTGCTTATTTTACTTTTTGCAAATTTTGTTTACAGTGTTGATTTTGTGTTGTTGTAAAATGAGATTTTTCAACACCATTGTTATATATATTTCCTCCATTCTTTTTCTATTGTAACAATTAGTTGAAGATCTATATAATATTCTTAGGTTGTTTTTAAAAATTAAATTCTACTTTTTCATCATCCAAACTCTAATATATATGTAACTTTATTAATATATTGATTTTAGTTTTTGTTGTAACAACAAAATTTTCTTAACAAATTTTGTTGCAAATACTAAATTGTTTTGGTTCGTTGAGTAAGGCTGAGGTTTTGAAAAATAATACATTTGGTCATGTAGATCGGACCTATGATCACACACGTATATATAGTTTACTATACTTGTAGTAATTATTATATTTATCTAAATAAATACTAAATAATGTCTTACAATTCATCTAAATAAATATAATTTCATGAGTTGTAAAACTATAATACTATATATTGTAAATGAATCTTATTTTGAAGCATATTACAAACACTCTCCAATGGTAAGAGAATTATAATGTTTTGAATTAGGTAGCAAAAGTTATATTTAATTACATAATATAATAGTTTAGGTTATTTGTTCAAAACAAAACAATAATTCCTCCCAATTCAAAACTCCTTTTATGTATTTAACTATATGTAGAATTTTACTTTTTAAAATATTTAAAATAAAAATTAATGACATGACAATCCTACGTGGCGCTCTTTATTTCATAAGTTGTATAACTATATTGTAAATGGATCTTATTTCGAAGCATATATCAGGCACAATTCAAGGGTACAAAAATTATATTATTCGAATTATGTAGCAAAAATTATATACAATTTACATAATATAATAATTTAGGTTGTTCATTCAAAACCAAACGCTAATTTTTCCTTATCTACAACTCATTATATGCATTTAAATCTATGTAGAATTCTATTTTTTTTAAAAGCTAAAAATAAAAATGCATGACATGACAATCCGACGTGGCGCTCTCCATTTCATAAGTTATCGAACTATATTGTAAATGGATCTTATTTCGAAGCATATTTCGAGTGCTCTCCAATGGTATAAAAATCATAATATTCTGAATTACGTAACAAAAGTTAGACACAATTTACCTAATTTGATAAATTAGGTTGTTGATTCAAACAAAACTCTTTTGCTTATCTGAAATTACATATATGTACTTAAATCTATGTAGAACTCTATTTTTGTAAAAGTAAAAATATAAATTGATGACGTGTATGTGATGCGCTATATGAGCTCGAAATCTTGAGGAGCTCTCTATGCTCCCGCCATATATATATATATATATACACACACACACACACACACACACACACACACACACACACACACACACACACACACACACACACACACACACACACACACACACATAGAGGAGGACTCTTGTGAGAACACCTCCTCTATGTGAGAACACTTTTTAATGTGAGAACAAATCCGGACCTTTGGATCTAATCTAATCTAACCATCCTAAATACACATATGAGTAATGGCATTTTCGTAATTTAGTTTAACCCTTACCCCCTTCTTCCCCCACCCCTTTCACACTACTTTTCTTCCCTATCTATCTTCTCTTTCTCTCTCCTCTGTATCGTCATTCATGGAGTTTTAGTTCTTCAAAGTTTTAGTTCGATTATTTGCGAATTCCACACTATTTTTTCTAGAAATTGTGTTGGTTACTATGATACAGCAGAGGGTCACTATGATATATAGCAGAGGGTTGTGTTGGTTACTATGATACAGCAGAGGGTCACTATGACATATAACAGAGGGTTGTGTTGGTTACTATGATACAATAGAGGGTCACCACGATATGGAAATAGTAAATAATATTTTTTTTCTTGACTAATTTCTTTAAACATGTGATAGATGGGTTATTATAATATAATACATGGTCACTATGATATTTTCTCATAATTTTGCAGGCTTAGTTGGTCAATGTCGTTTTCTTGATTCTCTTGGTAACCTACGGATGAGATTCATTCTCACATAAAAAAATGTTCTCACATAGGGACCTATTCTCACCAGATCCCAACCCTATATATATACATATATATATACGTATATATATATACGTATATATATATACGTATATATATACGTATATATATATATATATATATATATATATATATATATATATATATATATATATATATATATATATATATATATATATATATATATATATATATATATAGGTATATATATATACGTATACATATATACATATATACGTATATGTATATATATATATATATATATATATATATATATATATATGGGCAAGATCATATGAGAATGCTCTTTACATGAGAAATGAGAATGAATCTCAACCACACGATTGGATTAGAATTACAATACTTGTTCATTAGAGTTATACCCTTAAAATATTTTTAATGAAAACTTTCCTTGTGTTTGTTCCAAATGAAGTGTACTTAAGCTGAACATCAGACATGTGTAATCAAGCTGGAATAGTATGAGTAGGTGTCCTAGAATGTGTAAGTAGCATAGCTTAATTGTGGGGTGGTGGGAAAGGGCGAGTGCTTTCGTGGGCATTGAACTTGTTATCAAGGTTTGAAAAGCCTTAACTTCTTTTATTAAAATGTCCCACATTGCTTGTGGGAGGGAATACTTCCTTGTTTTTATCTGATGCGGTCCTAAGAACCGCATTAGATTTTAAAAAAAACCGCATCAGTTTTTTTAATTTGATGTAGTCCACAAAAGGACCGCATCAGATTATCCTCCCAACTTCCCCTCCCATTTTTAATGTTGATTTTTGGATGCGGTTTTACAAAAGCCGAATATGTTACTAAGTGACATATAAGGTTTTTTCCACTTGTGATGGTTCTAGTTTCTTCACATTTTGCAATGGCGGATTTTAGTTGATGAATCCTAAGGCCGTTAATAGTAGCAAATCTAGTTTTTAAATGAATCCATAATTGATGTGCTTCTCTACATTTGCTTAACGTACCTTTAAGCTCTACAATAATGGTGTTGAGAAGCCATGAGACAATCATAACATTAACAGTTGGCGTCGGTGAACGGTGCAATAGGGCCGCGAATCGAGTCATCAATGAACAGGAATTTTCGGCAAGCCTTAAGAGCAAGTTGAACATCACTTGCCCAATCATCATAATTATCAAAACGAAGTCTTATAGGAGTAACCGAGGACAAGCATGATGTCCTCGCCTTTGTTGTGCGCGCATGTTGAGTCTGACGGGTCTGTTGGCCGTGGCCACAGCCCTATCAATCATCCTACGAGCACCCACTGCCATAAAGTGAGGCACGATGTTACCCGCTGCTGGTCCCTCCTTGTGTGTGCTCATTATTAAAAACACGGTCATGAGATGAATAAGTGTTATGAGTTGGTTGGTTACCCTGATGGTTGGGATTCCAAGGCTTGAAATTCTAAGCCTCCGGCTGGCTGTGGCCGCGAGTCTGTTACCGCTGACGCCAATGTCGTGGTTGGGGTTGCTGCCTCCACGCCTCCATTCACTTCTTCACATACCTCTAATACTCTCTTCACACCTGAGCAATGGAAGGCTCTCGCGGGAATTTTTGGTTCCTCGAAAATTTCAGATGATAGGTTAAGTGGTAAGTTCTCTACCTCTTCCTAGATTATTGACAGCGGTGCTACTCATCATGTTACTGGTGAGATATCTTTCATGTTTGATTTGGTTTCTATCTCTCCGTGTTCTTTTGGTCTTCCTAATGGGAACACAGTTATTGCCACTCAAAAGGGCTCGGTGCGATTGTCTACCACTATTACTCTCACTAATGTACTTTTAGTTCCTCAGTTCAGTTGTAGTTTACTTTCTGTTGCACAACTGACTAATGATTTATAGTGTTTTGTTCAATTTAACTCTTTTATGTGTGCTATATAGGACCACATGAGGGAGCTGATTGGAACCAGGTCGTAGAGAGGATGGACTTTACTACTTCAACGGAGGTGACAATGTATAGTTGGTTTCGGTGAATGGAGTTTCTACGGATTTTGAGTTGTGGCATCGTCGTATGGGTCATCCTTCGGAGAAAGTGGTGAAGTTACTTCCCCCTCTATGTGGTCATAAGGGTAGTTTGAAGAAAGCATGTGAAATCCGTTTTTATGCTAAATATTCTAGAGACAAATTTCCATTGAGTGATGATAAAGCTAGTAGGATCTTTGAAAAAGTACATTGTGATTTGTGGGGTCCCTACAAACATGTTTCTTCTTGTGTGGCCATTATTTCTTGACGAATTTTCTAGAGCTATTTGGGTTTATTTAATGGCAGACAAGACTCGGGTTTTTCAAATGTTTATGAAATTTGTCGCCATGGTTGATAGGCAATTTTCTCAAACAGTTAAAGTTATTCAAAGTGATAATGGCACTGAATTTAATTGTTTGCTTGATTTTTTTGTGCTTCTGGCATTATTTTACAAACTTCTTATTACTGCTACCCCTCAACAAGGGTAGAAATAAAACATTAATATATTCTTAATGTTGGACGTGCTTTGAGGTTTCAAGCTCATCTTCCTATTTACTTTTGGGGTGAAAGTATTCTTGTCGCTGCTCATTTGATAAGTCGTACTCCTTCTTCTTTTCTAAACAATCAATCTCCTTTTGACATTCTTTTTGGTTTTTCTCCTGCTTATGATGCCATTTGCACTACTTTTGGTTGTCTTTGTTTTGTGCACAATCATAAGACTAAAGGGGATAAATTTGCAAGTCGTAGTCAGAAGAGTGTGTTTGTGGGTTATCTTTTTGACAAGAAATTAAAGGTTGGAGGTTGTTTGATCTTGATACCAAAGTTTTTTTTCATTTCACGTTATGACAAATTTTTTGAGGATGTGTATCCTTTCTTGTCTCCGGAGGATGTTAATATTGATCTTACTGATTTGGTGCCTTTGGACATTCCTGTGCATCCTCATTTTGATGATGAATTTGAGCCTCATTCTTCCTCCACAAATCAGACACATCTCCTCAAAATAACCCGGTCCATGCTTCATCCTCCTCCGAATTCTCCTTACCCCAAATCCCATCTCCTACTACCACTACAAATCAGCCCACAAATACTCTCTCTTCAAATCAACCCAGCTCCATTCTTCCCTCTCAGCCCACAACTATTTCCTTCTCCCTCTCAGCCCACAATTACTTCCTCCTCTCTCTCACCCGATTCCAGCCCCATTTCTCTACGTGGCCCACATGCGTCATCTAGCTCACCTAGCGCGCGCTCCATCCTCTCCTCTCCTCTTGATCAGGGCCTTGATTAGGGAGTTTTGTCCAGTCTAACATCTTTGGGCCTTTCCTCTCCCAACGCTGATTCATCAGCGCTCTCTCCCCACTCTCTTTCTTCGGGTCAGTCTCCTACTGTTTTGGGCCGTGGCATGAGGGACAGGTTTCCCTTAGTCTTGTTAAAGGATTTTGTCACCAATGTTGTTGTTTCGGAAAGTCCATCTTCTACTACCTCATTTCCATCTTCTTCCTCAGGTACTCCTTATCCTATAGCTCACTATATAAATTGTTCAAATTTTTCTGCAAATTATTTGAAGTTTATTGCAGCTCTTGTATCTACTACTGGACCAAGGTCCTTTAAGGAGGCTATCGGAGTGAGGGGTGGAAACAGTCTATGCATGCAGAAATTCAGGCGTTAGAGGATAATGGTACTTGGACCTTAGAGGAATTGCCTCCCGGGATACATGCTTTGGGTAGTTAGTGGGTGTATCACACTATGTACTTGTCTAATCGTGCGGTTGATCGTCTTAAATCTCGCTTGGTTGTTTTAGGCAATCATCAGGAAACAGGTATTGATTACATGGAAACTTTTGCTCTTGTTGCTAAAATGGCTAATTGTTCGCACTTTTCTTGTCGTTGCTGATTCTAAGAATTGGGAGCTTCATCAGATGGGTGTACATAATGCTTTTCTTCATGGTGATTTAGATGAAAAAGTTTATATGAAGCTTCCTCCGGGATTTGCGTGCTCTAATCCTAATCTTGTTTGTGGCCTACACAAGTCTTTATATGGCTTGAAGCAGGCTCCCCGTTGTTGGTTTACCAAATTGGTTATTGCTTTGAAGGTCTATGGTTTTCTTCAATCTTACTCCGATTATTCTCTTTTTACTTTCACTCATCACTCTGTTCAGATTAATGTTTTGGTGTATGTTGATGACATTATTATTTTTGGTAATGATTCCGCTGTGCCTATCTACCTTCAAAGCTTATTTGAGTGATTGTTTTAAGGTGAAGGATTTGGGTGCATTGAAATACTTTCTTGGCATTAAGGTGGCACAGAGTGCATCTAGTATTTTTCTTTGTTAGAGGAAATATACTCTTGATATCATTTCTGAGGCTGGTTTGTTGGGCTCTAAGCCTAGTGGTTTTCCTACTGAGCATAATCATCGTCTTGCTCTTGCTTCTAATCCATTGTTAACTGATGATGCTGCTTATCCTCGTCTTGTGGGTCACTTGATCTATTTGGCCGTTACTCGACCTGATTTGGCCTATTCAGTTCATGTGTTTTCCCAATTCATGCAGGAGCCTCGCATTAACTGGGATGCATCCTTACGTGTGATTCGATACTTGAAAGATACTCTTGGGCAGGGTATCCTCTTGCACTCTGACATTGATCTTTCTTTTCAGCGATAGTGTGATTCAAATTGGGCGGCTTTCCCTATTACTTGATGTTCTTTGTCAGGTTGGATCGTTTTCTTGAGTCACTCTCCTATCTCTTGGAAGACCAAGAAACAACATACCGTTTCTCGCTCTTCTATCGAGGTCGAATATCGTTCTATGGCTTCCATCACTTGTGAATTAAAGTGGTTGAAAGCTTTGTTGTTAAACTTGGGTGTCCATCATCCCAAGGCTATTCCTCTCTTTTGTGTCAGTCAGTCTGCCCTTCATATTGCCAAAAATCCTATTCAGGACGAAGCATATTGAGGTTGATTGCCACTTTGTTCGTCATGCTATTCAGAACGGTCTTATTTTCCCATCCTATGTTTCTACCAAGACTCATCTTGTCGATATTTTCACCAAGACTCTTGGAAAATCTCAGTTTGATTTGTTATTGTCCAAGTTGGGCATTCTGGTATATATATATATATATATATATATATATATATATTTGTTTGAGATAAAAAAGGCAAGCAATTAAACCCTGAACACTTCTTTACAGAAATAATCAAATTATTTGTTGATAAAACAAAAAGAAAATAGTAAAGAGCAACAATAAAGGGAAAACTAGTAATTAATGAACAATAACAAAGAAAGAGGAATACTTAAGAACAACACAAAAGTTCATGAAAGATGAAAGAAAGAGAAGGGAAAACCAAGGACAGAGAGAAAGCCAATACTGGTAACTAAAATTTGAAATCAACAACCCTTTTATGACATGTATATTCTTTATTTTTACTCCCGCGTCAACCAGTATGACAAGTTATCATACATAGGAGGAATTGGGGTTGGCTCAAGTGATGAGCTTTCCCATCTCCCCTAGCGAGGTCTAGGGTTCAATTCCTACCCCAAGCATTTTCTTTAAGGGGGGAGGGGGTTGGGGGTGTCTGGCTTGTAATGGACCTATGGGTTGTACGAGGACAGTCCAGAGGAATTCTTCTTACCATATTTTTTTCAAAAAAAAGTTATCAGTGGCATATTTTCTTAATGGCATTCCTATCTAGACCTCAACTCTACAGTGTCTTGCTATGGCATTTGCGGCTCAGGTGCTTAAGAGTAGGGAGGAAGATAGGGAATTTCTACCCCTAAACACCACACTTGGCAAGATTCGAACCCAAGACGTTTAGGATATAAGATAAGGATCTTGTCAAGTGACTAAGTACTACTTGGTATCATACATAGTACTGATAGTAGCATTGCCTAGGTTTTTTATATTACACCATCACGCATTCAATCTGCAGTCACTGCTGATTAAAAAACAGAAAATCTATGTGTTTAGGAGGGCAAGTGCTATACAGCTATCCGAGCCCGTAACTAGATCCGCCGCTATGTATCAAAAGGTTCACCTGTCAATATGTTTACTCTATGATACATGAGCTGAATCTGATGTATGTATGAGATATGTGTATATGTTTGTGTGTTAGGCTCGACTATTTTACAAAATGTGCAAGGTTTTGGTGGCTCAAAATAACGGAGCAAGTGACGGTAGCCTGTTCAAGTGGTCAAGTACTACATGGAATCGAACTAACACCATCCTACATGACTACAGCCTACAAGCGTGCAACCCCAACCAACTTTGATTTCTGTAAATTACATGCCTAGCAGCCTAGCTTGAACATGTGCTCAACTTTACAATGAACTCTTATCACCTCCATGCTAATCGTATCTCAGACCTTCGGTCTTTTATATGAAATCTATGAGGAGGGCTTAGTGAAATTTAATTTTTTTGTGTCAGAGGACAATTTCCGTTTCCGGATATTGAACTTTGTTGATTCACTCAAAGAAAACATAGAGAGAGAAAGAGAGGAAAGAAGAGTTATTATTTCAGAATGAATGAATGAGCTACTAAGAACTCAATGACACTATTTATAGTGTCTCAACATCTTACAAAAATAGGTCTTATAATCGATTTTATAACTAACTTGTAACTGACACAAGTTAATAAAATCTCTAATAGAATTTGTTACAAATAAACATTATTTGTATACATCATATGACACATTAGCAGTATCAGGATCACCAACACCCCCCCCCCCCCAAGCTAGGAAGGGGGTGATCTGAAAACATTCCTAGCTTGGACAAAAGCTTGGAGTGTTGTGCAAAAGGTAGTGCTTTAGTCATGATGTCAGCAAGTACTCAGAAGTAGGGAGATAATGAAGTTCAATGAGGCCATTTAGAACTTTTTCCCTAGTAAAATGACAATCAATATCTATGTGTTTAGTTCTTTCATGGAAAACTGGATTTTTCACAATATGAATAGCACTTTGATTATCACAGTTAAGAACCACAGGTTGTAGGTTGCAAACACCTAGTTCTTGTAGTAATATGACCAACCAAGTAGTTTCTGAAGCAGTGGCTGCCATAGCTCTATACTCAGCTTCACTGGAGCTTTTGGATATGGTTGATTGCTTTTTGGACTTCCAAGACACAGGAGAATTGCTAAGGAGTAGAACATATCCAGTGATGGATCTTCTAGTACTGGGACAAGAAGCCCATTCGGAATCTGAATATGCCTGGAGGGTTAATTGAGCAGTAGCCTTGAGTAATATTCCCTGACATTGTGTAAGAAAAACATAACCGAGAACATGGGTCAATGCTTTAACATGAGGAACAAGGGGATGGTGCATGAACTGACTGAGAGCCTGAACAACATAGGATGAATCAGGTCTTGTGTGAGAAAGGAAATTTAATTTCCCAACAAGAGACCTATATAGTTCAAGGTCATGATATGGATCACCAACATCAATATGAAGCTTTAGAGTACTAGGCAAAGGTGTTTTGACACTCTTAGAGATGTTCAAAGGACAATCTTGAAGAAGTTCTCTTGTAAGTTTCTTTTGTGTCACCAGAATGCCATGAGGAAGGTGGCTAACTTCCATATCCAGAAAGAAATTTAACAAGCCCAAGTCCTTGATGCTGAAGGTAGAATCCAAGTGTTGTTTGAAAGTAGAAATAACAGCTTCATCAGACCCTGTGACAATAATGTCATCTACATACACTGCTACAATAACCACTTGAGTTGCAGTTCTTTGAATAAACAAAGAATAGTCATTTTTAGACTGCACATAACCTAACAACTGCAATTCTTGATTGAGTCTAGCAAACCATTGGCGAGATGATGATTGCTTCAAGCCATATAAGGATTTAATCAACTTGCAAACCATGTTATCAGGATTAGAGAGACCTTCAAGAGCCTTCACGTAAACTTCCTCATCAAGTTGGCCATGGAGGAAAGCATTATTGATGTCCAATTGGTAAAGTTTCCATTGATGATGAGCAGCTACTGATAATAAGCATCTAACATTAGCCATCTTGACAACTAGAGAAAAAGTCTCCAAGTAGTCTATGCCATATTTCTGGGTGAATCCCTTAGCCACTAATCTGGCTTTCAATCTCTCTAGTGATCCATCACCCTTCGATTTCACCTTATAAACCCACTTACATCCAATGGCCTTCTTTCCCTTGGGAAGAAAAACCATTTCCCATGTTTGGTTAGCAATAAAAGCATCAAGTTCCTTTTGCATAGCATCAAGCCAGCCAGGATGTTGAGAAGCCTCGAAGTAACTGACAGGTTCAGTGATTTGTAAGGTTTGAGTGATAAGAGCTAAACAAACATACTGATCAAGATAGGCTAGTCTAGTGGTGATTCTGTTAGACTGTCTAGTGGGAACGAGGATTATAGGAAGTATAACAGAAGAAGAAGAAGAAGATGGTGAGGAAGAAATTTGTGGAGATAAGGCTGGGGATAATGCATCTGAAGAAGGCAGATGTCGAGAAGTGGAATAAGTTGGAATAGGATCTGTATCAAGGACAAATGGTTCAGGAATATCTAATGGGGTGTCCAAATCAAAAGGGGTGGTTGTAGGTAAGAAAATAGGGTGGTTTAATTTGGTGGTGGTAGTTTCATAGTGAAAAGGAAGGTGATGTTCATAGAAATTGACATCTCTAGAAATGTGTATTTTGTTAGTTTCTAAATCAAGAACCTTGTAAGCCTTTTAATAAGATGGGTATCCTAAAAAAAATACAAGGAGAGGCTCTTGAATCAAACTTGGATCTATCATTCTTGAGAGTAGAAATATAACAAAGGGAACCAAAAACTCTCAAATGATCCAGATTAGGTTTACTGCCATTCAATTTTTCATAAGGAGTGAAGTAATGAGCACTCTTCAATGGCATTCTATTTATCAAGTGAGTGGCACACAATAAGCACTCACCCTGGTAGGAGCTTTGGAATGAAAGTATAACGCACGAGCAGTTTCTAACAAATGTCTGTGCTTCCTTTCCACCACACCATATTGCTGAGGTGTATCTGCACAAGATTTCTGAGGAACAATTCCTTGTGTATTGAAGAAAGTCAACATTTCCCCTTCACAAAGTTCCTTTACATTATCTGTTCTTACACTCAAAATCTTGGAATTGTGTTGAGTATTAACCATAGCAAAGAAAGTTATCAAGATACTAACAACATCAGTTTTGTTTTTCATCAGAAATGTCCATGTATTTCTTGAACAATTATCTACAATTGTCAGAAAATAGTTATAACCATCATGAGTTTTGAGTCTAAAAGGATCCCAAGTATCTATGTGCAACAAAGCAAAGCACTTAGTTGCTCTAGATGTACTGATAGCAAAAGCTAGCCTGGGTTGTTTAGCTTTATGACAAATCTGACATATTGTATCATAAGCTACTGAGCTAGAAAAATAGGTATGAAGAAGATGCAATTTATTGAAGGGAAGATGACCCATCCTGAGGTGCCACAGCTTAGCATCTTCAACACTAGCTTTGGTAATGTTTGCTAAAATTACCTTGCTGTTCTTTTATTGAGTTATCACCAACAGCATATAAACTAGATGACAAGTTACCAAGAACTAGGGAATGATGTGAAGTGTGTCCCTGGAGCAAACATTTATCATGAGTAAAAATGATTTGACATTGTAAATCCTTGCACAATTTGTGAGTGGATATCAAATTGAATTTGAATCCAGGAACAAATAAAACATTCTCCAGAGTAATCCCATGATCAAGCTTCACAGTTCCAACATGATTGACCACAACTTGTTTACCATCTGCTATAGTTATGGTGTTAGGAGACTGTAAAATCTTTTAAGCTATGAAATAGATCAATATTTGAACAGATGTGGTCAGTAGCCCCACTATCTATAATCCAGCTAGAATTAGTGCAAGATAGAAAATAAGTACTTGCTACATTAGCACTAGAGCCATGTGAAGATGCAATGTCAGCAGCTGGATAATGAGAGGATTCTCCTGCTGTTGACTCAATGTTTTGAGGCTTAAGGATCTTCATCAAGTGAAAATACTGTTCTGCTAAAATATGTGTTACTTTAGAATCATGTGGTGACTCTTCTGTGCCTTGCACCATGGCAGCAACTTTCTTGCCTTTCACTTTGTGAACAAAATTTGCTGGATAACCATGAATTATGTAACACTTGTCAACAGTATGACCAGTGTATTTACAGTGTTCACAATATAAACCATTAGGTTTCTTGCCAGATACAACCAATTTATGTGTTCCTGAGTTTGTTTGCAAAATCATCTGTGAACCAGTACTGTGTGGTTTAAAATTGCCTCCATACCCTCTAGGTTTCTTGTTATCAACGGCAAAAGCCATCAGTTTATGCTTATTTTCTTCATCCACCAAACTTCTTTGTCTTTGCTTTTCCTACTGTATTAACAGTTTGTATGCAAGAGACATTGCTGGTAATGGCTGCATCATAAGAATGTTTGTCCAGACATTTGCAAATTTATTGTGCAGTTTCATCAAAAGAAACACAAGTCTTTCTTCTTGCTGTTGTTTATAAAAAAAAAACCTTAGAACAGGTGCAAGCAGCACTAGAATAAGTAGGAACAGGATTCATCTGGCTGATCTGGTCCCATATGGCTTTGATTTGTGCAAAGAAATCAGCAACGGAAGTGTTACCATCCTGTTTTATGTCTGCAAGAGCTTGTTGCAGTGTGTATAACTTTGGACAAGAGGTTTGAGAATATCTTTCCTCTGAATCTAACCAAATTTCTCTAGAAGTGGTCAAAAATAGCACACTTCTTGCTATGGATGTTTCAAGAGACCTCAGAATATAGGATATGATGATAGCATCACATCTTTTCCAAGCAGCAAAATTAGAATCAGTTGTAGATGGTTGAACAAGAGTTTCCATCTACAAATCCTAGTTTGTTTTTAGTAGCAAGAGCTATTATCATACTCCTTTGCCATTCACCAAAAGCATCACCATTAAATTTTTCAGATAGTGGACAAAGAAGCGTTTTCAGAGGAATTGATAAAATTAAATATGGACTGGAAGGATCTTGAGTAACATGAATTTCAAGATTTTCAGGCATCTTTCTTCAATTTCAAATCTAACTTTTAACAAATTTGATTTGAGAATTTTCTTGAGAGATATTCCCAGATTTTAACTAAACTCAAACAATTTTAGAGTTTAGAATAAAAATATTTATGAAATTTGATCAAATTCTATAAGTTTTAACTCTAGAATTTGACGATTTTAGAAACTGAAAAGAATTCTTCAGATTTGAGAAGAAGAATTACTTACAATCTTTACATGAAATTATGCTGAAATAATGATCAAGAAATGCGGAAACAATATTTGATCATCACTCTTTTGTGAACTTTCGGTTTTCTGCAATTTTGTAAAAAAAAATTCAAAATAATTTGAGCAGGATTGAAACTTGCTCTAATACCATATTGAACTTTGTTGATTCACTCAGAGAAAATATAGAGAGAGAAAGAGAGAAGAGAAGAGTTTTTATTTCAGAATGAATGAATGAGCTACTAAGAACTCAATGACACTCTTTATAGTGTCTCAACATCTTACAAAAATGGGTCTTATGACCGATTGTATAACTAACTTGTAACTGACACAAGTTAATAAAATCTCTAACAGAATTTGTTACAAATAGACATTATTTGCATACATCAGATGACACATCAGCAGTATCAGGATCACCAACACCGGAGATGATTGATAACTAAGCTTTCAATCTTAGGTCTGTCCATCAGAGATGAAATTTATTATCTTCAATCTAAAAGGGTCTAAGGGAACAAATACAATTACCTTCCCCTCCAAGAAACAATAAGTAGAGAATCACCATAAAGATGAATGTCAAATCCAATCCATACTGTAAGTTATTCAAGAGAAATTTCACATGTAGAACTTCATATTTACTGTTTAATGTATACAAAGTTGATCTACTTCAAAAAGCGCATCACACCTATGGACTATGCTAGACTTACAAACAGGGCACTGATTAATTTTTCTCTGACTGCTATATTCGAGAGTTCTTGTCACCGACCCTGTATGATTGTAGTGGAATAAGTGTTGGTGGAACCGCTGAGGATGGAGCTGCTTTGGTCCTCTGAAGAAGTCTCCCATTCGGTAAATGGAGGTTTTCTGGGGTGTGGTAGCTGTTCTGTATCTGTATCAAGCATGGATATAACAGTTGAGATGTTTGGCCTGTCTTTGCCAAGTTCTTGGACGCATAATAGTGCTATCTGTATGCACCTTAGAATGCTTTTCTGAAAGCGCGGATCAAAATTCACTTGATCAATCAATGCAATCGTATTTCCCTCATTCCACAATTTCCATGCCTAAAAACATTAAGCTAACCATAAGATACTAGCTACGAAGTGACTAAAATATTGTTTAATCTGTTATGAAAGAAAGGTTCAAACATAATCAATGTAATGTCTTGTAAATTTTGGTCACTTACATATCCCATTAGCGTTAAACATTGCTCATCACGGTGGAAGTTGGAGTTTCTTTTCCCACTGACAATTTCTAATAGTATGACTCCAAAGCTGTAGACATCAGATTTCTCGGAGAAGTGCCCCATTGTATATTCAGGGGACATGTAACCGCTGCATACTAAACAATCAGGCAAGTTCATACAACTAATGGATTTTAGTTTCTTAGTAAAACATATACTTCACTTACTAGGTTCCAACCACTTTTCTGGTGTTAGCTTGATCTTGGTTTCCCCCAAATATTCGTGCCATGCCAAAATCAGAAATTTTAGGGTTAAGATCTTCATCCAACAATATATTACTAGGTTTTAGATCCCTATGAATAATCCTTAATCTGGAATCCCTGTGAAGGTAGCAGAGCCCGCGACAAATGCCCTCAATGATAGTGAAGCGTTTCTCCCAGGATAGAAGTTCTCTATGCAGGGGATCTATTTAAGAGGAAAATTCAAGTCATGTATTGCAAAGGTAAGTGATAATTACGTCTAGGATTTGGGGAAGGGGGAGAAAGTATAGGCTGTATAGAGTGAATACTATTTAAAGTGAAAAACTTCAGCAATGATATTTCTGCAAACACTGCAAGTATTGAAGCAATGAAATGCAATACTTACCGAAGAGAAAAGCATCCAAGCTTTTATTAGGCATGTATTCATAAACTAACAATTTTTCATCTCCTTCTATACAACAGCCCAGAAGTTTAACAAGATTTCTGTGCTGAAGTTTAGAGATCACCTTCACTTCTGTCATAAATTCTTCCATGCCTTGTCCGGAAGATGTTGAAAGTCTTTTTACTGCTATCTCCTGTCCATTTGCCAATATCCCCTGAATATAATGGAAAACAAGAAATCAATGTTTTGGTGGTTTGCACATTCCAGATTGGTTCTCATATGATTTGGGGGTGTTTTTGGGGGGGACATTACCTTATAAACTGGGCCGAAACCACCTTCTCCAAGTTTGTTATTTTCATCAAAATTGTCTGTCGCGTATCTCAATAAATCATATGTATAAAGCGGTGGCTCTTGTAGTTCAAGTTGGCCAACGTTTAACTTGTATCTGTTCGATATTCTCTCGCTCTTTCCTAATTTATTTGAGCCAATATGAGAAAATTTAGCATGATAATGTCTATGTTACTCGGACTCTGGTAATCGTGTTAGACATGGATACGTGACAAAGTTTCCCAACTCGGTTTTTTTATGAAAATTTTCCATCATTTTAGGCCAAAAATGAAGTAGAGAAGTGTATGTATCCATGTCATGATGTTGACGATCTGAAAGAGTCCGTATAACATGGGCTAATATAGTTGATGTTTGTGAAATTCTTTTAGCAGCAGATATATTTTACCTCTATGTATCATCCGCCTCCATAGGAAGAAAATGAGTATAGCGGCTACTATTGTGCCTAAGATGGTAACAGATGTAATAATTGCAGTCCTCTTATGACTTTTGCTTTCCTCTGAAAATAAATTATGCCTCAATATCATCACTATTATGTTTATACTCAAATACGAAGGATGATTCTCTTACCTAGCTCTGATGCAGCTATCCGGAGGAAAAGGTCCACCCCACCAGAGGAAAATGCCTGTGTGTCAATCAAATCTTCTGTCCATATCATACATCCGATATTCAAATGATATGCATAAGCTAAACATGAACAGTTGGACACACACTGACTTCTGCAACCATCTTGACTGAATGCTGATCTCTGCACCACATTATCAGGCACTTTCATCGTCTGTAGCCTTAAAAAACTGTCTTCGTTGCTTCCTTGGGTGCTACTGTTACATTGAAGCTTTGTCCGTCTCACACACCCGCTGCTATGATTTCCCTTTCGCCATTCCTGATCATTTCGTGGTCGAAACCCTCTCAAGCATCTGCAAGATGCAGAGCCATGATCACAAGAACCAAAAGCCCCACACGTTCCATAAACCTCACATGGAGTTGATGGACCTACCCACCCTGCTGTCCAAGTCTTGCTATCAGCATCCCAGTACTGTTCTATGATAGTACCATTAACATCTACCACATAGTTGAAAAAAAAATTGGCATCTTCTGGATCAAATGACATGTCAAGTGTTCCTAAGTCATCATTTTTTTCAAGGACAAATCCATCCTTCAAAGTGCTATCAACGTTCGGAAGTCCAATGAAATTGTTTCCATCCCATGGACCGGTCCGCCAAAAATTCGTACCGTTGTTCCATGTGAAAATCTGGGGAACGCCGCCTGTGATACCAATACCGATCGAAAAGTTCCCCTCCGATGGTTCGGATGGGCTTTTCCATGATTGGAACATAACTTTTTTGTTATTAGGAGTGTTTGAAATTGTTGGTCTCATACCAGGTAAGAATGTATTTGTAGGATGCTCAAAACTCTGCCAAACTGTTGTTGGTACATCAGTTGAGTTATGCTGCAGTAAAACAAGGTTCCCAGTATCCTGAAGCTGAGCAGTAGAGTTATTTATGGTTATATTTGGTACATTTGTAGACCAAATGATCGTTTCCTGACCCATGGTTAACTGAAGATTTCCGTCCACGGAAATCTTCAGTTCACCAGATGAATCAGTGATGGGTTTGTCTCGGTTGGCTACCCAAACAACAGTCTGCACAGGAACTTGGTTGAACCAAATTCCTACGTAACGATTCGCCGAGTTTGGTGGGCTAAAGAATCCAAGCTTAAAAGTACCATTTTTTGATAGAATAAATTCAGGATCTTTGATGATTTGTGTGGAGCTTATGCTTTGGTTCTCAATGGCAGAATAAACTTCCCTGGAGAAGGTGTGTACAAAGAAAACAAGAAGGCAATACAGAGGAGCCATATGAAAAACACTTTTTATTACTAATGCACTTTATTTTATGGTTTTGTATGCATTACTATGAGCTATTTCTGAAGGATAATCTTTATCTGGTCTCAGGGACCAATCGTGACCTTAAGAAAAGGTATATCATTTATTACAGAAGTCAATAATGATGTTGATTTATTGGTGGGACGGCTAGAATACGGAAAGATGTTTGGCTTGAATTACCAAGTTGGATTATAGAAATAGGGGGTTGTTACACATGGTATCTGAAAATTAAAATAATATACTCCCTCCGTTTCACAATATAAGGCACGCACGAGGTTCGAGGTTGAACTTTGACCGTTAATTACTCTTAACTTATGTTGATAAAACAATTTAAAAAATAATATTATTATAGTATTTTTCAAGACGAATCCAACTGTATAATTTTTATTTATCGTATTTGAGATATATTTGTGGTCAAAGCAAATTTTCGTAAAGCGTGAATACCTTATATTTTGAAACAGAGGGAGTATCAATAACTTTACTCTCGTTTTTAGTTGTTCATGTCCTTTACATTATCTATACTACTCCCTCTGTCCCAAAATATAGTTACCGTTTCCATTTTGGGTGTCCCAAAATATAGTTCTCATTTCCATATTTAGTTTCATATTTTTCCGTAGTTTGTCTAGAAAAACCGTGTCCCATCATTTATTTTCTTCTTGAAATTTGTTTTTTCCTTTGTTTATTCAACCAAAATGTTACAATTAATGCTCTTTCACCAATTATTCTCCATTCTCTCTCTTAAAATCATCTTTTCCCATTCAATATTTGTTACGTAGTGTAAAACTGGTAAACTAATACAACAACTCCCAAAGATAGGTTCTTAAAATTGGAGACTTGTGCAGCAATGATTGGCTCGACTCCCGATGCTAACTCCTGACCAGCAACCTGCAAAAAGGGACCCACCCTGGAGGTTTTGGGTGGTATTTCCCCCTCCGATGCTTAAGTCAGATGTCAGGGATGTAAAGGAACTTTTAGAGAGAGAAAGCAGAGAGAGAGAAGAATTTATGACAAAGTAACAGTACTACTACACCCTGAAAAACGTATCTTTCACCCTGAAATCAAGGACTATTTATACTGTTTGAAATGACTGTTGTGCCTTGATGTCACCCTACTTTGGGAGCATCTGATTGGCTAATCAAAGTAGTAGGACACGTGTCAGCAATTAATTGGTCAGCACACCTCACTTTCATATAAAGGTGTAGATCATTTTTACTGGGCCTAAGTATAATTTTTGGGGCCAGGAGAAGGACCTTTAGTACGCTTTCTTCAGAGAAATGTACTTTTAGGCCTGTCACCTTCAGGCCCTTTGTACTTTACTCCCCTGCATATATGCCACATGTAAGGCTCTGATGAGGCCACGTGTCAGCGCAATAGCCGTTGATTTTTAGGCTACAACAATATTTATTTAAATAAACAAAAAAATTTTACTATCCCTCTTAGATTCTACTTACATAAATTACCGTGTAAAAAGGGAAATGGGAACTATATTTTGGGACGGAGGGAGTAGTTTTTTTATGCATACTATGCGTGCGACAACATTTTGGTGACAACTATTCCTCAATTTCAAAACAAATTAAAAATGAAAGTTTTTAATGTAGGCTTTATATTTTAAATATGTTATAGTTTAGTCGTAAAATATTAGCTTGGAGTATATAAAAATTATATTACAAAAAATTAATATATAGACAAAAAGTTGCATTCGTATTTATGTTAATACAATACGCGTATATATATATCGCTATTAGAGTCATATCTTGAGTTACTTCCAACATATGATTAACAATTTTCAAATTAATAACTCCATCTAAAAAAATTAATAACCATATAATAATCTTTCATATAAATCTTAAAAAGAAATGTATCTTTCTCTCTTAGTACACCTTCAATAACCATATAATGTCATATAAATTTTAGAAAGAGAAGTCCACGACTCTGTAATTTGTACAAATACACGTACACACCAAAAGTTACCCAAGCCCACGCAGAAATTCATTCATTATGTTTTTTTTTTTAAGAGATTCACTCATTCTTCAACTTTTCCCCACCCTTCTTTCTTTTCTCTTCTTAAGTGCATAAAGTTTCAAGCTTCAATTTTTTTTAGAAGCATTCAAGCTTCAATTTTTAGTTTCTTACTCTTTTTTTTTTTTTTTTTTTTTTGCTAATTTTCCTTAATTATAGAAATTGGGTAGTCCACAAATCTTTGAAAATTAACTTCTGGAGCTCTATGCTTGCTTCCAAAGCTTCCATCTTTCTTTTTTCACAGGAAACTAAGCTTTGAGTTTTGCACTTCAAAGGCAAGAAAATTTACAATATTTCTCATTTTTTCTGGGTTTGAATATGAGTTGTCTCTCTTATGAGACTGCCGTGTATTTTTGTTATTGTCGGTGGTATTAATTTTTGGTAAATGAATTTTTTTTTAGTTGATTGGATGTGAATTTAAGTTGATTGAATCTTTTTTATTGACAAGTTTAAGTGATTGACCGTTATATGAGTTTTTTTTTTTGAGGGGGACCGTTATATGAGTTGATTGGGATTAATAGAGATTATTGAATTATTTTTGGCAAGTTTATGGGTTTAATGAGTTGTTGTGGAGGGGTGAATATGTAAATTGATAGGGGAACACCCTTGCTCCCCCTCGGCTTATATAATAGAAATAACCCACTTAGATTGTATTTTTACTAATATAAAAATAATAAAAAGTTACTACCTCAATTTCCTAAAGATCTTCCTTGTTATTTTTCGTACAGATTCCAAGGAGGATCCATTGTGTGGTGTGGGTAAAGTAGGAGAGAGAAAGAGGTTAAGATAAATAAACAAATAAAAATGGATTAAAGTAGGAGAGAGAAAGGGAGTAAAATTGAATTAATAATGTATTGGTGGATCATATGATAAACAAATATGGTGGAAGATTTTTTGGAAACGCACTTAAACGGAAAGATGGACGATCTTTAGGAAACGGAGGGAGTATCATGTACTATTTTATTATATTTTACCTCAATAATGTTAATATCAAATTCATATAACTTTTACTGATAGATAATAAGATATATTCATTGCCCAAAATATACATAGGCAAATATGAAAAACAAAGTAAAATAATAAAAGATTAAATATTGATATACTCACTCCTCGTTTCAAAATCTCTTATTTATTTGTGTTATGAAGGTCAAAATATAATAAATTTGAGCCTACAGTTCCATCAATATATAAACATTATCATGTCGTATTTTAAAATTATTTAAATACAAATTTTCAATATATCAACTTTGTAATAATTTTTCAATATGTTAATAAAGATATTTATAGCTTATGATGTGTCTTATCTATATTCTGTCAAAAAAGAAAGATGTGTCTCGCAAACCATCAACCATATAACAAAACCTAAAGTTTGATATTTTCTATTGTTAAGGATCTAAAGTTTCAATACTTATTGTTAAGGACCTTGACTCCTCAACTTAGATTTTAGTTATGACGACGTTAATAAAGTTACTCTAGGCCCTTGATGATAAAAAAAATTCATACTTTATGTCCTTAACGGTAAGAAGACACAGTTCTTTACGTTTTCATTCTCTCTCTTCATAGTTTTTTTATCAAGAAAAGGAAAACTAGGAGGGACCTCTAGTGCTGGGGTGGCCAACCTAAAATATTCTTACGAAAAACAAGGAAAAAATCAACATCATAGGGGGGAAAGGATTAAGTAAGGGGGTGAGATCAACTCCAATTGTAAGCTACAACACCTTGTAGCTTGACTTGTCACGTCATCTTTTCAAGTAACATTGTTTTCTAGCTACATAGTCTTCCAATGGTAAGCTACATCACTTTTTAGCTTGTCATTTTTTCTAAAACATAGAAATAAATAAAAATTTCCACATGGCATATTATAATTGGATGTGTTCACTCTTATTGGAGCTACACTTGCTTGCAAGCAGGTTTATTTTTCTTCTCTACGGTGGTAAAGCTACAGCTACATATTTAACAAAAATTTTAAGCATACCCTTATATGAAACCATTGAAGATGCTCTAGAGGTGACTCTTGTGGGTCATGTAATTAGGGGTGAAAGTTCGGTGTGCGGTTTGGATTAGGGTCTAATCCAATCCGATCCGAATAAAATTTGGATTTCAATTTTTCAATCCGAATCCAAACCAATTGGGGTTTGAATCCGATCCAATCCAATCCGAATTTTCATACTCTAGATTGGATCCGATCCGAAAATCCGATTTTTTTAAAACTCTAGTTTTTCAATGAAATGAATTAAGCACAACAACTTAGTAGATTTAGGAAATGAGGAATTAAGTGCACTTAGTGTTTTAGGGGAAGGGTTGAAGTGCTATGTGTATTAGGCTATGGAGTAGGTTTTGTTTATAAAAAAAACAGTTAAGTACTTAAGCCCAATCCAGATATACATAATATAAGGCATATTACTATTTGGTTATATTGGATTTTTGGATCCGATTACCCTCAATCCAATCCAATCCGAAAATCCAATTTTTCAAAAAATCTCAATCCGAATCTAATCCGAACACAATTCAAATCCGATCCGAATTACTAATTCGGATTGGATTGGATTGGATTTTGGATTTTATCCGAATAACTTTCACCCCTACATGTAATCACCAGCTTTGTCACCTTCCCGACCATTATGGCGAATTTTAATGTATGAGAAGCCAACAAGGTCCTTACCTGCTCCAGAAATAATTGTACGAATACACCAAGGCACCTTATTAGAGCTAGACAAAGCAGAAATAACTTGACTCTTCATAATTTTTATAACAAACCCATAAAGTTAAATAATGAAAAATAGAAATATTTGAGGAGTGTGTTTCGGTTAATTGTAAGTAATGCATCAATAATGTTAGTAGGTTTGTCCAGCTAAAAAGAAGAAGCATCTTAGTATAAAATTTAATCAGCGACACTTCAAAATTGATAATACTAATTCATTGGATGATGTTCATTTTCATTTACTTGGAAGACATGAACCTAGTATTTTAAAGTGATGTGGTAATTTTTTTTAATTTAAAACATTACATACAATCTCTATAAACTTCTGTTGCTCTTTGTCATTGTTGTCAAAATGACAAAAAATTATTGTTTGTTGGGTATGAGAAATCTGATAGCTTTAAACCAAGCTGTGCTTTTTAAACAAGCCTGGAGAATCCAAAATAACCAAAACCTTCTTGTCAGCAAAATTTTCAAAGCAAAATACTCGGACTCATGGTTTGATAAGAGCTTAAGAGGGAAGATCCCGAAGGTAAGTTCGTGGGGAGGGAGAAGCATCATGAAAAGTGTAGATTTTATGGCTCCTAAAGTGGGGAAGATGGTTGGAAATGGGAAAACTACAAAAATTTTAGAAACAGGGTGGGTTGGGGGAAAAAAGATCAAGTTTAAAAGTGAGGAAATAGACAACATAGACCCTCAACCATTATGGGTTAACGACTTAATAGGGCAAAACAATGAATGGGATAACAACATACTAAACAAATGGTTTGAACCAAAGGAGGTTAACATGATCAAAACCATTCATATTCCAGCTCATGATGTAAAAGATGAATACACTTGGAATGGAACAAGCAATGGGGAATACTTGATAAAATCGGGATACTGGTTTGGTCTTCACAAGAGAAGTGAAGATTATGAAACATCCAAATTCTGGAAGAGATTCTGGAGTCAAAATTTCTGGCCAAAATGGAAAATTTTCTATTGGAAGCTAGCTAATGGTGCTCTTGCCACCGGAGTAAACCTTAGGAAAAGAAAAATCCTAAGCGAGAGTCCTTGTCCACTTTGTGGATGTGAAGAGGAGTCGGATACTCATCTGTTTAAGGATTGTGAAATAACAAGGAGGATATGGAGTTGTTCTAGTCTTGGGATAAACTCTCAACAACCAAATAACCTGTCAGTATATGTATGGTCTAGAAACTAGTTGTGGTATCTTATGGAAGACGAACCAAAAAATGGGGAAAGAACTTTTGATTTCATAAACACCCTTTGGTGCATCTGGCTTTTGCGTAATAAGAGAATCTTTAAACCTAGTAGCAATGCATCACCCAAAGATTTCTTTGAAATCGCAAAGCACTGGAAGATAAGGGGAAACAAAGCCTGGAGGGATACAGAAGACATTATAACTAAACAGGTAAGATCCAACCGTGGAAGAACAAAAGACCCCTTCTGGTGGGGTTATAACTGGGCAAACCAAGAGGAGTATGCCACGATGATAGTCGATGGCGCCTGGAAGATAAATCGACAAGACGAGGATGATCCAGGGGAAGCGGCCTTTGGATGGTTTTTCCTGGACAGAAACGGAGAAATAGCAAAAGGAAATCAGGTCATTTGCGCAAGTTCAGCTTTACAAACAGAAGCGTTAGCAGTACTCCTTAGCATGAAGGAAAGCCTCAAGATGGGGTATAGAAATATTGAAGTTTGGACGGACTCAAAAATGCTGGTGGCGGGACTGTATGAGGAAAAGAAGGCGACTTCGAATATCAGAACCATCATCCTTGATATCCGTGAAACAACAAAGATTTTTAACTCTATTAGAATCCTAAATGTTATTAGAGAGAAAGTAAGTATAGCCCATTCTATTGCTGTAAAAGAGGAAAGGGCAGTAGATTGTAAGTTTTTATCTTTTCTATTTATCCAGCAGTCAAAAAAAAAAAAAAAAAAAAAACAAAAAATTATTGTTAATGTCAGCGAATGTGGCTGATAAAGTCCAGGGTGGTAAAACCCAAACATTTTAATTAGGAATATTTTTTGTCTAGAGGTAAGATGAATTTCTGTTGCAAGTGGAGGAAACTTGGGGGAATTCCACTTTACAAGAGGTAAGAATCGAATCTAAGTGGAAAAAGGGTCTCCAACTACCTAAACCAACTTTAACGAATGATTAGAGTGTATTTGTTGGTAACAATATATATTGAAATCGATTCTCACCTTTAATAAGTTGGTATCTGCTTTACTTGCTCGGCTTGTTGAGGCCATTCTTACCAAATAAAAGTTAAATGAGGCATCATACTTTAGAGATGCGAGAAATGAAAGAAAATAAATACAGAAGATTCCAATTTAATAAATTGAGCCAGTGGGGCCTGAATTTTGTCCAATTTGAGTCTTTTTTATTGGGCTAAACCGGATAGTTGAGTGGAACATTGTGGTCCTCGCATAATTTTTCATTTTACTTGAGAACAATGAGTGGAACATTGTCCCAAAATTTCCAAAAAGACCATTGAAATGGAACGAAAGTCGGAACACTACTAATTCAGTCCTTCTCGTGTAAATTGTAAATCACACCCCTATATATTTTTCCTTTGACACGTTTTTGTGCTGTATACTAAATTTTTATATCGTCCGATATAAGGGGCAGCGCGTGAAATAGTTGAAATATTTTTCGTTGCTGCTGGTCATTTATGATTTATCGCTATCTGTTATCAATTTGTGGGTTGTGGCTGAATGGTTGCTACGATAAAAATCAAAATCTAATCCAAACTTAATTAGTAATTTGGATTGGATTTAAACTATATTCGTATTAAGTATTTTTGAAAAATTAAATTTTCAGATTGAATTGGATTGAGGGTGATGGGATACAAAAATTCGAAATAAACAAATTTTATATTTATGATTGAGATTAAATGATGTTTTAAAAAAAACACTCAAATGGTTTTGTATCCCTTCCCTTCCCCTAAGAGTTAAAACCTTAACTTGTTGGTTGTAAAGTTAAACATGTGTTTGTAATTGAACATGTTGTTATGCTATTGTTGAAGTTTTTGTTGTAATGAAGTGTGAGTTTATGATGAATTAATAGTTGTTATGAGTTTATTAATGAATTTTGTATAAGATTATATGAATAACTTTTTTATGGAACAATTTATTTTGATGCTTATGTAAAATTTATTTCGTCCAAAAAATAAAAAAAAATTAGACAATTTAAATCTAATCCAATCTAATATATGAAAATACAGACTGGATGAATTGCTTTGGAATCAAACTCTAATTAATTTGAATTGAAAAATTAAAATCTAAATTTTATTTAAACCCAACCGAATGAGCCCTAATGCAAACCCTCAATGATTGCACAAGCACGTTCAGCAACCTCGTTTGAATGCAACGGATGTGAATTGGGAGTCATAAGTCAAAGCCACCTTTTTCCTTGTTCTGAATTGTTAGTGTCAACTTGCAAGTGGCATGAGTTGGGGTTAGTAGATCATTGATTAAACAACTTACCATACATGAACTAATTTATTTCATTTCTATGCTTTTTGTTGAAGTAAGCACTTAGGCTATGTTCAGTTCACCTGAAATTTTCTGATCTGAACTGATCTGATCTGAACTTATTTTTTCTGATCTGATCTGATCTGATCTGATCTGATCTGATCTGAACTTATTTTTTCAACAAGATCTTATCTTTTATAAAATATATTATTATTATATTATTACTTTGTAAATCATTATTATGCAATACATTATAAGATCTTTCTTTATAGTGTTACTATTGTTATCATTTATTTCTATTACAACTTTTATACAACTTTTATTATTAATAATAATTATTATTATTATCATTATTATAAGAACAACAATAATAATTATAATCATAATTATTATTATTACTAAAAATAATTATATAACTCAAGTCATTATTTTATAAGAGCACTTATAACAATGTTTCACACTTTCCCTTAAAAAAAAGTTTCACACTTGAGAAGTCGGCAAACTGAACTCTTTTTTTTTCCATATAAAATAGAACAAGATAGACAAACAACTATGACTTGAGCAAAAAATAATAAATATCGTGCAACTTCAAATAGCTAGAGAGATTTGGAATTCGGTAAGAAGAGGTATACCGAATCAAAATTTATAATTTGTATGTCACACTTAGCTTATTTTGAAATGTAATCCGAAATTAGTAGTTTCGTTGTCATGAATTTGAGATATCATATTTTATATATTTCTTATTTTTGCGTCAATCTTATGTTCTTAACATGTGGCTTTTAATTTTCTATTATTTAATAACAACAAAATAACTTAATATAATAATAGCAATGACATTTATAATGGTAACAACAAGATTAATAATAATTACCAATATTAATAATTAATAAGTACAACAACAACAACAATAATAATTCTTTTGAACAAATGTACTAGTAAATAATAATACCCCTTTGTATTTTTTTATCTTTGTCACTTAGAATCTTGACACTATCACAATTTGAGATAATCTTTTAGATTTTTCTTAATATATAAGAAAAAATATAGTCATGTGGGGTCTTGTTTGATTCGTCTCAATGAGTACTTTATTAATATTCAATTATTATAATTTTTTTTAATATGTAGTGAAAGATATTTAATAATAATAAGTTTTTAAATATAAGCATGATATGATCTGAACTGATCTGATCTGATCTGATCTGATCTGGTCTGATCTGATCTGATCTGATCTGAACTTATTTTTTCTGATCTGATCTGATCTGAACTTATTTTTTCTGATCTGATCTGATCTGATCTGATCTGATCTGATTAGATCTGAAAAAAGCAAAAATAAGGTGAACTGAACATAGCCTTAAGCCACATGTCCATCGAGGCTTCAACCTTTCAACTAGTTTATTTTTTGTTTTTGGCATAGTATTGTACTCTCTCCGTCCCAAAATATAGTTCTCATTTTTCTTTTTTCACGGTAATTTATGCAAGTAGAATATAAGAGGGATAGTAAAGATTTTTTGTTTATTTAAATAAATGTTGTATGGAAAAAGATGATTTTAGGAGAGGGAGTGGAGAATAATTGGTGAAAGTGTATTAATTATAACATTTGGTTGAATAGATAAAGGAAAAAACAAAATTCAAGAAGCAAATAAATGATGGGACACGATTTTTCTTGACAAATTACAGAAAAATGTAGAACTAAATATGAAAATGGAAACTATATTTTGGAACACTCGAAATGGAAATGGGAACTATATTTTGAAACGGAGGGAGTATTATTGTAGCTGATAATTATCTCCAAGAAGTACTATACTATTATTTCTCTGATAGTCTGAATAGTCTTTTTGAAAGTTTGATAGACAACAAAGATGGTACAAATCTTCATACAAGATCGACTTACATTTTATTAGTGGTGAGACAAGAGTAATTTATTTACATAATGGGATCACTTTTTTAGAAAATAAAAGTGACTCATTTAATTTAAAAAGTGATATTTTAAACTTGAAAATATTTCTTTCGAGGAAAAAATTAGGGTAATGTTATATGTAGCCCTTAGTGCTACATATAAGCATTAAATACATGTCTTAAAATGGAAACAGTTTATGAATTCATGACAAAATTTCACATCATTTGAGGTAATAAATGCTTGATTCAAATTTTTGTTTCTATTTTAAGCCTCTTATACATAGCCCTAAGGGCTACGTATATCATTTTCCAAAAAATTAAGTGGTCTTATACTTGCATTATTATAAGGTGGATTTACACAAAACATTTAGTAAATATTATTGGTAATATTAATGGAGTTATAGCGTTTTTAAGAGGAGTTATAGCGTGTTTAAACACTAAGCAAGAGTTAGATTAGATAGGTGTAGTGCTATTGTTATAGCATTTCCATGCAATTATACATAAAAAATTTGAGCCTTGTAAAGAATAAAAGACAAGCAGAATAGTTAAACTCGATAATTGGTGGGAAGGCTGATTTGGTGTATATATTCCACATAATTCTTCTTGTTCTAGTTGTACTAATCAATTTAGGAAACATTGTGATTGACATAGTTGTCTTAAATTCTTTTTTTTGTAGGCGGCAACAATTACAATAATAATTGGGCCCCAAACATAAAAATAGTATTTACAAATTAAATTAAGAAAACATAATTCATAAAATAATTATATTAAGGTGATATCTTACAAAAGTAGGTATTGAAATTGTCAGGTCACGAGTAGTGTGGGTGTAAATAATAATGGATGCATATTTTTGGACACTCTAGAATGAAGCAACTTGTAGCCCTACACCCTATTTGTCGTTTTGCACATCCAATTTGACAATCGTAATTATTGAATATCTCATCATCTATTTAGGAGTCGTTTTTTGGACCCTAAAAATAATGAACCAAACCAGTTCTTAAATAACAAATTGATTCATATTTATTTTCAATTTTCATGTGAAATCAACCATAACACTACCACATTGATTTGCCACCCGGGCTACCCCTTCCTACCATTCCTCTTGATGCCATTTTCTTTTAGGTAAATAATGTTTTGTTTTTTATGGGAAAAAAGTGATGCAAAATGATATAAAACAAAAGAAAATTTTCAAGAGAGATAAGAGACACGGAGAACTAAGAGAATAGATGAGCTGACGTGTGAGAAATTAATTGAATATGGGTGGCTATTGATAGAAAAAGGTGGGAGGGAATATGCAAAATTCAACAAATAAAATAAAATTGGACCGGCAATGACTCAATCTAATGAATAAAGCGTCAACAGGGTAGTCCATGTGACCATGTGTGTGGGTAGGTCACGGTAAGGTCATTATCATTGATGGATTTGGGTGAATTTTTGGAGCGTGCTTGACCGGGCTGTGGTTGGGTATGAATTAGTGCTGGGTCATATCCAGGCCTAGCTCGACAAGCCAAACAAATTGGTGGCCTAGGGTGGGTTAGGGTCAACTTGGCCTACTTGCCACCTCTATTTTTATATTCCTCTTTCTCTTCCCTCATCTATAGTTGCCTGACTTGCCTCTATTATCATTTTCCATTTTCCTCTCTTTCTTTGCAAAGAATCAAATAAAGGGAGACTGACAAATTGTAAATGTGGTTTCTTATTTCATTAACAATGTTTTCAATCCAAACCAAATATAGCCTTCGCATTTTGTATCTTTGAGGAGGATTTAGTGCAGTTTGACTCTAATGTAGTTTCAAAACTCCTTTATTTTGAATGAACCTGGTTAACAATAATTTAATGTGAATCATAAATTATATAATGTAATTAGTTTTTTATTTCCTACGTCTTTAAATATAATGCCCATTTTATATTTATTTTTGTTATACATAGATTTCTCATTTCCTTATTTAGTATGGATCCACCAATTAAAATATTAATTTACTTTTAACTTTTATAATATTACTCAGTTTTCCATATGACCCACATTCTTCCTCCTTAATAAACAATTTATAAAAAGTGTACCAATTTCTATATTTAATTATGATCTAATACAACTAAGGTCCTACACATGATTTCTTCTTAATACTTGTGCACAAAAGAAATGGCACTCTATTGAGGGATGGAGGGAGTATATGATATAATAACCTTTTGTATAGTCTGTTTATGTATGATCTAGTCAATTTTTGTATGATATAGTCAATTTTTGTATGATCTAGTTAGTTTCCCTGTTATAGTCAAATTTTTTTTCTATTGTTAGTTGGGTTCATAATAAATTATTATGAACTATTGGTATCCAAATATAAAAGGAAAATTCACAAGAAGGCCCAAGTATTACCCATTTTCTGTTATAAGTCCCAACTATGGATTATTCCCTGCAGGTCCCAAGTTTACCATCTTGTGATTTTTATAAGTCCTGAATTACTTATAAATTGTTTAAAAGGTAAGCTTTTTTTTTAAAAATGTTGGTCCCATTTTATAGGTCTTTGTCACTTACTGAAAGTGTTCAAAGATGGTAAACATTTAAAAATCTTACCTTCTAAACCGATTATAAGTAACTCAAGATCTATGAAAATCAGAAGATAGCAAACTTGGGACCTGTAGGGAATAATCCATAATTGGAACTTATAAAAGAATATGGGTAATAGTTGAGCTCTCTCTTATAAACTTTTCCAATATAAAAATGGGTTCCCACGATTTTATAATTGTGCTGTTAAGCAAGGCTTCTACCCATGGTGGTTGTCTTATGTATTTTTCTTTACTCTGTAAAAAGGGATTAAGAGCATTATCTTCTCCGTAGTTTTAACTTCCAACAAAAAAACTTGTGGTTAAAAAAACCCTAGTTCCCTTCTCTCTCTCTCTCCCTGAGATAGGGCCTTGCCCAACGTGTCTGGACGGTGTGTCGCCGTTTTTGCGGCCGGCTATAGGTGGTGATGGCGGATGAATGAGTAGAATGATGTGTGCAATTAAATATCATTGATGAGGAGAATGAAATAGTTGACCTTGGGAGCGTTGAACCTGTAAACTCTGGTGTGAAGACTTCCCTCATGCTGGTGGGAAAGGTTATCTCTTAGAGGGCAGTCAATCTGGATGCTCTCAGGCGAACGATGTCGCAAATCTGGGATCTCCACCGTAATATGGTTGTTAGGGCGATTGATACAAATACTTTGGTTTTCCAATTTTTCCATTGGAAAGACAAAGAAAAGATAATGGAGGGGAGGTCATGGTGTTTTGACCATAAATTACTAGTACTCGATGCAATTTAAGGGGATGAACAGCCCTCGCAAGTCACCCTTAATACCTCACCCTTTTGGGTACGAATTTACAATCTCCCTTTCAATTGCCGCTCAGAATCGGGGGTGAAAGTTATTGCCTCTTGCTTAGGACCGGTAATGGAAGTGGATTTGGAGGACTGGACCGTTTTTGTAGAGTGAAAGTGTTGCTAAATGTTTTCAAACCTTTGTGAAGGAAACCTCGTATCAAATGGAAGGATGGAATGCTGACCACCATCAAATATAAGTATGAGTGCCTCCCTCACTTTTGCTTCCGAGATGTGGTGTTCTGGCTCACAGTGATAAGGACTGCAATGCGGAGTGGCCGGATGAATGTGATAATGAGATGGGTATGGCTAAAGGCATCCCCACTCAAAGGGAAGTCTCGAAAAAAGGAGGAAGCTTTAGCCATTAAAGCAAGAAAGAGAACTCTATTTGTGACAAAGGAAGAGGGGCGAGCAATGAGAGAAAATTAACTCTAGCAAATGGGAGGGATGGGGTGTATTAATGGAGGCCCACGGGTCTTAAGTGGGTGATGGCACGAAGGAGAGGAAGGGAGGTGAAGTGATGCAGGTGGATCCTTGTGTAAATATGACGAGTGGGGTGGTGGGGAAACATGATGAAAAGGATGTAGGAAATGTAGTGGACATGGGAATTAATAGAGATGAAGTTATTGGGAACACTAATGATGAGGTTGGAAAATGTGGGGGGATGGTGGACCACAACGCTGACACAAATAAAGAGGGGGTGGGGACACATGCTCCCAAGATCATCAATGTTATAACTCCTAATGTCCCCCTTTTCTAGGTTGGTAGATTATATGATACAAATGATGAAAAAGTGTGTGGAAGAAAAAAGAGCTAGGCGACGAAGGGTATAACTAATGATTTGAGTAGTGCAAATGCCAATTTAATTATAACTCCTACTAATAATACCATTCATATTAATACATTTTCCGATGATGATGTTGTGATGCGTGAGATTATTAATGGAAAGTAGGAGACAATAAGTGACGCTAATTTGGGTGAAAACAATAGTTGCAGTGGTGATAGAAATAGGGTGAAGTGTGATGATACACGGGATCAGGGATTGATCCAAGTAGTGGAGGTTGGTTTGAACCAACCCCGAGAACAACAATGATAGGTCTTATGTTGAATTGCCCAGGGTTGAGGATCCCTCGGGCGGAGAATGCTCTCAAAGGCATTGTTCGTATGGAAAAGCCTCACTTTGTTTTCCTCTCGGAAACAAAGTTGAAAGGTAGGAAGTGGAAAACGATTAAAAGAAAGTTAAACTTCACTAATTTTTTGTGTGTTGGCTGTGTGGGAGAAGCAGAAGTGGGGGGCTGGCAATGTTTTGGAGTGATGATATTAATATGACCCTCCTTTCTCACTCGTTAAACCACATGAACTTTCGAGTAGATGAAGGGCATGGTGAAAGCTGGAGAATTACGGGTATGTATGGATTTTCGGAGGAAGAAAACAAATATAAGCAAGACTTGGGAATTAATAAAATCCCTTAGCACTTTTGTTTCACTCCCGTGGCTTTGCTTTGGTAATTTCAATTGTATAGCAGCTCATGAGGAGAAAAGGGGAGGGCCAATGAAGAATTAAAGGGAAATGGATGGCTTTTGGAAGACCTTGTATGTGTGCCAGTTTAGTTCAATGTGGTTTGAAGGGCATCCATTTACTTGGAGTAACAATCATAGGGATGCGGATAACACCTTAGAGAAGCTTGATAGAGTACTTATGAATGATGTGTGGCCGGAAATGTTCTCGTGTTCACAAACGGAGCACCTCCCCAAGCGTAGATCCGATCATCTCCCTCTAAAAATCTTGATTCAGCATCAAATTATTGTAGCAGCGGGCAATAAGACGAGACGTAGGGGTTTCAAATTTGAGAAAGAATGGTTACGTGATGAGGAGTGTATGAAACTTGTGAAAAAGAGTGGTAGTTTGTTCCTTCAAATAGTGTACAAGGGAAGATTGCAATGGGTGATAACAAATTATGAGGGTGGAGTATGAAGCGGCCCAATGATTTTAACTTTTAAGCGACAAATTAAGAAGCGCCGCATGTCCATGCGTGAGCTAATAACTCAAGATCCTACAACAACAAGTCTTAGTGAGATGAGGCGAATGGATAGTGAAATAGATGAGTTGGAAAAAAAGAGGGAGGTGTACTAGGCTTAGAGAAACCATCAAGACTGGCTTCGGGATGAAGATCAAAACACGGCTTTTTTCATCGCAAAGCAAATCAGCGCAGAAGACGCAATACCATAAAGGGAGTGAAAGATGATGGGAGAGTGTGGAGGTCAAATGAGGAGGAAGCTGAAGTAGTGTTTCTTGGTTACTTTCAATCTCTCTTTTCCACAAGTGGAGAGAATGAAGAAATGCAGCAACTGCTAGCTACAGTCCAGCCGAAGGTGACAAAGGAGATGAATTTGGATTTGTGTGCTCCATATACGCGATAAGAGGTTGTTTAGGCCCTGAAGCAAATGCATCCAAGTAAAGCACCTAGCCCTGATGGCATGCCTGCTCTCGTTTACAAAAAATTCTAGTATGTGGTTAGTGAAGATGTATTGACATTTGTGCTTGATATTCTTGACAATGCTTCCCCCCATTGATGATATTAATTATACCACATTGTTTTG
Organism: Beta vulgaris subsp. vulgaris; assembly: GCF_026745355.1. Taxonomy (NCBI): domain Eukaryota; kingdom Viridiplantae; phylum Streptophyta; class Magnoliopsida; order Caryophyllales; family Amaranthaceae; genus Beta; species Beta vulgaris. The sequence continues at coordinate 29,907,302 of NC_079210.1, read as the reverse complement.
ATACCAAAAAAGAAAGAGTGTGAGTCTACAAAAGATTATCGACACATAAGTTTATGTAATGTATTGTATAAACTAGTGTCGAAAATGATTTCTAATAGGCTTAAAAAAATCCTCCCTGATGTTATTAGTGAATGTCAGGGTGCTTTTGTTCCTAGTAGACTTATTACATAGTACGTACTTATTGCGTATGAGTTATTTCAGTATCTGCGAAAAAAAAATAAGGGGGCCAATGGGCATATGGTTATGAAACTGGATATGAGCAAAGCCTACAACAGAGTTAAATGGAAATTTGATTAAAATGATGAAGAAATTGGGGTTTGATGAAAAAGTTTGTGAGCTTATTTTCCAATGTATCTCCTCAGCCTCTTATTCTATTATGTACAATGGCTTACCCTCTAAGAAGTTGTTCCAAATCGAGGGCTCTGGCAAGGGGATTCTATCTCTCCTTTTTTATTCGTTCTCTGTGTGGAAGGTCTCTTTTCCCTGCTTCAGGATGCAAAGGCAAAGAAACACATACATATAATAAAAATAGGAAGACATGTGCCTTCTATGCCTCGTTTTTTTGCAGACGATACTCTTTGTTCTCACTCGGGAAATGAAATTAGAGACCGACTTTATCACAGATATTTTATTAATGTACGAGCTAGCTTCAGTTCAAAAATTAATCTGGAAAAATTGAAGATCTCTTTCAATAGGAATGTATGTACTGAGTTGCAGAATACGCTTCTATCGAAGTTGAATTTCCAAGCAGTCGAAGAGCACAAAAAATATCTTGGGCTTCCTACCTATGTTGGAAGATCTAAGAAAGTTGTTTTCTAGGTAATTCAAGACCAAATGTGAAAGAAAGTCAAGGGGTGGAAAGAGAGGTTCTTATCAAGAGCAGGAAGAGAGGTATTGCTGAAGTATATGGCCCAAGCAATTCCCACCTATGCCATACAATAATTTAAAATTCCGAAAGGTATGATGAATAGCTTGAATGCTATATGTAAGAATTTTTCGTAAGGTTAACAAGATACTTAAAAAAAAGATGGGTCTTATAAGTTGGAAAGGTATGATGAATAGCTTGATTGCTATATGTAAGAATTTTTCGTAAGGTTAACAAGATAGTTAAAAAAAAGATGGGTCTTATAAGTTGGAACAAATTATGTCTCTCGAAGGATAAAGGAGGTGTCGTATTTCGAGATCTCAGTGCTTTCAATGATGCGCTTTTAGCTAAACAATGCTGGAGAATTATGATAACTCCAGATTCCTTTGCAGCTACAGTTCTTACAGGAAAGTATTTTCCTAGAATGTCTTTTTGGGAAGCTAAAGTCTCGAATAACTCAAGTTACACCTGGCGATCTATCATAGGAGGCTAGAAGCTTGCTGTCTCACGGCATAGATGGACTATAAGGGATAGAAGTAGTGTGAAATTTTGGCAGGATAAATGGCTCCCCTCCAACCCGGGAGGTAGGCTATTTTCAAGCCCACCTGATGATCACTGTAACGACAGGGTGAAGGAGTGGCGTAATGCTGATGGTGTGGGGTGGAGGTTCGAAAAGCTATCTCGGCTTGTGACAATAGAAGAGAAGCAGACTATATCGAAGGTTAGATGTAGGGATAGTGGGAGTCCTGATTTTATTACTTGGTGCCACACGAAGAATGGTGATTTCAGTGTTCGAAGTGCGTATCATTTGGAAGTTGAGAGAAGAAGTTGCAATTTAGTGGGATCGTATGGGGATCCGTTGAAGAAGCTATGGAAGCAAATTTTGGTAGCTAAAGTCTTGCAAAAAGTTAAACATCTTGTGTGGAGAGCGGTTACTAATAGCTTACCCACGAGAGGGAAATTAGTAGAGGGATGGTTAGGGGTGAGCTGAAATTTTGGGATACCAAATACCGGTAAAGGATCAAGTAGATATAGACCCCGACCTGGCTATATCGGGTTCAATTTTGATACAAAAAATCGGGACTTTGATAGAACTGGTTCTGGATCGTGATTTTTGGGATCTAATATGGTGGAACCAGTTCTAGGTCTAGGTGCCTAGTGAAACCGCTTCGTGAACTTGGTAACCGCGATTGGAATTGATATGTCATGTTTATACTACCCATATTAACAAGCCCAATTCTCATAAATGTTCCAAACCCAAAGCTAATCTTACCCAAAAATAAATCCAACATATGCATTAAGCAAACAAGTACCCGATTTTGGAACCAGTTATGGGTTTCAAATCTCAATATTGGCTGGATCCTGTTCTAGTTTTAGTGAAATTGACCGGATATCCGGTCTTGCTCACCTTCTAGACATCTCTAACTAGTGTTTAGGCCCAGACGATGCCTCAAGAGGTTTATAGTATTACTGTGAATATAAGGGTAGTACTGTAGTGGTCAAAATTGATCTTCAAATGGTATTATGCATACATAATTAATTTTAATGAACATGCAAATTTATTTATTTTTAAGGATTCAAGGTATATGTTTAATAACATTAACTAATTACAATACATATTTGTGATTTTGTGGAAACATGGATCACTAAGAAACGTTATATCAGATGCTGATTCTTTGAAAATCCTTACATAAGGTTAGGGGTTCGAGCCCAGGCTTCAGCATATTTATTTTTTAAATAATGATCACTTGACTTTGTTGGTTAACAGACACGTGGCAAAATTCTGGTGCTAGGAGGAGGGTGTCACGTGGCGCATCGACGTTATTACGCACGCCTTTAATATGTTTGTATAGATTGTAATTAGTTTTCCTTTTGAGGGGAGTAATTAGATTTTTCTTTTTTCAAAAGAAGTGTTATTATGGATAACCCTAACCCTAATACCTTAACCCTAACTCCCCACCCTACCCCGGCAGTCCCCATCAGTCAAAAGGGTAAGTGGGTGTATTTTTTTAAAAGTGGAGGGTATATGGTGAATTTGAAAAGTTGAAAGGATATATGGTGCGAAAAAAATTTGTCACAGGTATATGGTGAAAAACCGTTATTTTTATCACCTATTGAGCTTAATTAGGCTTTTATCTTATAATAGGTATTCAGTTTGCGAAATAAGAGAGTACGGGCCTAGATAACAAGCAATCCAAGTCAAAGATTACAAGTCAAAGAAAAGAAGAGAATTCCATCAAAATGAAAAGAAAAACAAAGGGGGGTTGCTAATGCAGCCTTAAAAAAACCCCAAAAAACCTTTATTATCATATTCTTTCTAAAAAAACCCTTTCTCTCTCTACATATATTCTCTCCTCCTCTCTAACTGTTAGATATAAAAAACTTCTTCGAAGATCTACAAATTTTAATTTGATATTCAATGGACCATAATTTTAAGCCAATCGAATTTCAATCTGATGTAAGTTGTGAATTTTTTTTCGTAATTATGATAGGTCGAACGATTCGTAATGCATGATTTGCCTTATTTCGTGCAATCTACACGAACATGATTAGTCTGTTTCGTGTAGACTACACGAAGCCGTTGATTCTATTTCGTGCAGATTGCACGAAACAATTGACTCCGTTTCGTGCAGCTTGCACGAAATACTATATTCCGTTTCATGTAGATTGCACGAAACCTTCTATTTTGTTTCGTGAAAAATTTACGATATTATTGCATCTGTTTCATATAAGTCGCACGAAGCAGTGTTTTCTATTTCGTGATAGTCACACGAAACACATATAAATGTTTCGTCCAAACCTTATGAAACAATGTAATCTAGTTAATGACAAAACAAACCCAATTTACTATTTGTGTTTGTGATTAATGATGTAGACTTAATTTATGAAATTCAAGATGTAAAATTGATGATATTTATCAAATTTCGAAAATTGATGTATAAATAGTTTTTTTGTTTGTCATTTATTGTATAAATGATGATTGATGTTGTTTATCAAATTTCTGATAACATTTGTATTTTGTGGTTTTCATAAATTGTCAGGATGATGTCCATGTAGAAGAGGTTGATGAAAATACACCAGATTATAGTGAATTTTTCACCACTACAACTATATTTCCCACTCGAAAAGTATTGCGTGATGGGGATACTGAAGTAGATAGGCTGCATAATATGGTGATAATCATCGCTCGATCACAATATGGTGAAGGGCAAGGCTTGGGGAATGCAAAAGCTACCCTCACTTGTGAAAGAAGTGGGAGATATAGACTGCATAAGTCTAGAGAACGTGTAGATGTGGAGAAATTTACTGGTACAAAAAAAAAAGATTGTGCCCTTTATTTTCGACTTCAAGCGATTGAGTGTGTTGGTGGTGGTTGGAGTGTCTATGTCATTAATGGAAAGCACAATCATGATCTTCCCGATTTCAATGAGGGACGTGCAATTATTGGCAGGTTAAGTAAAGATGAGCTCAATTTGGTAGAAGAATTAACTAAATCTCATGTACCGCCTAGTCAAATCATGAAAGTTCTTAGTAGGGTGGATGAAGAGACTTTGACTACAGTGAAGCATACTTATAATGCACGTCAGAAGTTGAAAACTATTAGTTTCGGGGTGCCATCCACTAGTAGAATAAATGCTTATTGTTGCAGTCATTAAGTGGTCTATTGTGGCGGTTTTGGCCGCGCAACAAATAAATGGACAACAATAGGTAATTAATATATTGTTGCGGTTTTAAACCGCAACCATATTTGAACACATTGTTGTGGTTTTTATGTAAAACGGCAACACTATATTTATTTTTCATTAAAAACATACAAGGTATTGCTGCGGTTTTCGCTAGAACCGCAGCAATATCTTGGCATATTGTTGCGGTTGTTGCCCAAAACCACAACAATAGGTCTGGCACATGTAAAAAGAATTTTTTTTTTTGGAATTTAAAAGATTAAAACCATGCAACTAACCCATCTACTATCCACCAAATTTGCAGACAAACTGAACATGAAATAACTTGAATCTCATTAATATATAAAAATAAAAAACTAGTTACATAAATAATACAAAAGATCAAAAAGTAAAATGAAAAAGCAAAAATAACAAAACAACTATTACAACCTAATGACTAATTACAACAATTATAATAAAAACAAAAAATAAGAAACTGATCTAAAAAACGAAAAAAATAAAAAAAAATCCTAAAACAAAAAAAAATCTACAAACAGATTTAAAAAACGAAAAAAATACAAAAAAAATCCTAAAACAAAAAATCACAAACAGATCTTAAAAAAAGGAAAAAAAAAAGAAAAAAACCATTCATGGCTCGAACCAGTCGTTTCTCGAAGGAAAATTAAAAAAATCTCGTTTCTCGAAACCCATTGTTGTTGAGAACGTTTCAAAAAAATCAAAAGACAATTCATGGCTCGCGTCTCAACCCTTGAGAACTGGATCTCGTTTCTTGTAACCCGTTTCTCGAAATCGGATCGATGTCTCAACCACTCACTAACGAACCGCAGAGGTGCGTGGAAGAGAGAGGTGTGCGTGGAAGAAAGGAGGGGGGAAGAGAGGAGGAGAGTGATTGAAATTGAAGAGGCGGGGTGAAGAGAGGGGCGTGAAAACTGAAGAGAGGGTCGTGAAAACTGAAGAGAGGAGAGAGAGTGAAACTGAAGAGGCGGGGTGAAGAGGGGCGTGAAAACTGAAGAAAGAGAGAGAGGGAGGAAGAGAGGAGAGAGAGTGAAACTGAAAGGGGCGTGAAAACTGAAGAGAGAAGGAAGAGAGGAGTTTAAAAATAAAAACCATAGGTGATTTTTTTATTATTAATTTTAAAAGCCTATTGTTGCGGTTTTTTATAGGAACCGCATCAATAGGTTGAAATAATAATTTTTTATATTATTTTAATATATTGCTGCAGTTTTGGTCAGAAACCGCAGCGATATGTTTGGTCAACTAGTAAAAAAAAATTTAAAAAAATTTCGTTCAAACTATATTGCTGCAGTTTTCGATCGAAACTGCAGCAATATGTTTATTTTATATTTTTTCTTTTCTTTTTACGTGATATATTGTTGCATATGGGTAAAACCGCAACAATAAACAATTATTCTACTAGTGATCTCTCAACAAAAGCTGATATCAATGGTGTATTATGATGAGGAAACATGCATTCCCTCAAATGATCCAACCCAGTACTTTTCACTAATAGATACCATGCGTCACGAGGCTCAAATCGAAAGAGATCAATCGCATGTGTTTGTGATTGAATAACCAAACAACCACGCTCAATGTGAGAAAGTGAACACAAATCAATTAAAATACTACCATATTGATATTGTGTTTACAAACAAATCTACTACACATAAGTACTCACATTTTTCTCCCAAATGTAACAAGCTACATGACCTCGATAACCACGTAGCAAATCTGTAGAAAGTGGCCCTCCTGGTGTTGGTGCAGTAAACTTCCAATCACAAGTGCGAGGACGTTTTACCCATTTGCGTTTGCCATTGTCTTCCTCGAGTTGCTCTGGTTCGATAACATGTTCCTCGTAGGAACCGCCAACACCCGAATCAGGATCCTGGGATGATCTCCTAGCCGCACCAGTAGCCCTGGCGGAAACTGTCACTGTCCTACCGTCTAAACGAGTCTTCTTTTCAATTTTATCTGTCATCTGCATACATAATTTAATAAGAAATAAGTAAATTATCTATCATCAACTTATACTCAATCTTTGTAATCTTTGCTCTCATTTTCCCTTGGTTAGTCTATTTCTGAGGAGCTTGACTGTGGTCGGTTTAATATCAGTTGGAAAAAAATTGGTTTGATGGTCTTTTGTGATCCATGTGGCAATTATTCATCCTTTCAGTCCGAGGCACAAATATGCTGTCACTACCTATGACAATCATTTGCTGCTTCTGACGAAGAGATTGGATCCTCTCATAAAATTTAGAGTGGTTATTCCCCTCCTCTCATAAAATTTTACAAAATGAATTTATGTAAGAAAATTTATGCATTACATTGAAGATTACATGTCTAATATATCTGGTGTGCTTTTTCAGGGGATGAGTATGATGGGACTGTATGATACTGCCTATTGGATGCAGTGGCGGATCCAGGAATTTATGAATAGTTGGTCACTACCGACTAGGTAGCACAGAAATGGCTACGGGTACGGGTTCGGATACGCGTATCCATATAAGATAATCCATGAATTAAAGAAAACATTCTAATTCCTATCCTTAGTAACATATTTCATAAATCACAAATTCACATCAATTTCCAAATCACAACACAATCGTAATGGCATCCTAATCTAATTTCCAAATCACAACACAATCAAGAATGATTCAATCAAGAATGATTCAATAAAGAATGAAATCAAATTGACAACAATTCACAAATAAACATCAATTTTCAGCAACAATGATTCATGAAGAATAATCAGCAACAATTTACAACCCAACAATGATTCATGAAGAATAATTCAACAATTTTCAAGAATGATTCAATTAAGAAGGTTGAATAAGAACTTTAGAAGAAATGAAGAATACCTGAAGTTTCTGCCTGCTGCTGCCGCCGCCTGCTGCCGCCGCCTGCTGCCGCCGCCGCCTGCCGCCCTCTGTTGGTGTGTAATGTGTAAATGTGTTGGTCTGTTGCAATTCGCAAAACAAAGACACAAATCAGATTTTTTTGAGACAAAACCCTAACAAAATCAAAACAACAAAATCGAAATGCTAACAAAATCAAGCAAATAACAATTCACCGAAAAACTCACCGTGGTCTGTGCGTCGGTCGGTCGGCAAAGTTTTTGTGAGACTACACGAGTAAGTTTAATACGAACACCGAACACGGCGAGTCGGCGCTGGCGCGCTGCTAGTCCTGCTACTCGACTTAGGGTTATCTGACTGAAGTGCGTCTGTGTGTTGGTCGGGCGGTCGGCAAAGTCACCGGAAAACGACCGTGGTCCTGGTCCGTGCGGCGCTGCTACACTACACTTAGGGTTTTTGAGATTTTGTTCGCGAAGGAGAAAGAGAGAGAAAAAGGAAGGGGTTTCTCTATGCGCGTGTGAGAAGTGAAACGCTGCAAATGAAAAAAAAAAATAATAGTTGGTCACGTGACCACACGTGACCAACAGTAGATCCGCCACTGATTGGATGTCCTGGCTAGCTTGAGAAGGTGTCCTTCTGGTTGTTTCATCAACTTTCATCGTACTATTTGGGAAGATGTTTCAGTTTGATTTCTTCTTACACAACAATACTACAATCTTATTCCTTGTCTTCTTTCTTTTCCAATAAAACATGGTAACTTCTCAGTTGTATTTCCCATATCCATTTAAGATCATATAATATCATATATTATCATCGTTCTAAATAGAATGTAAGATCATAAACTTTGCACTATTTAAATATTAACTGTGACCATATTTCAAAGCTAATCTATAAATACTAACCATCTAAGTAATAGTGTCATACCATAAGCCAACGAAACCAGTCATTTCTAGTAAACTTCTCTATACTAAAAATCTGACAAAGAGATATAAACAAGCTTCATGCCAAATCCGTGAAATAAGTACAGCTATTTCAGCCCAGTTATATGAAACAATAACAACCTCTTCATCCCAATTACATGAAATAGTAGGAATTACTTCATCCCAGTTATATAAAAAATAGGCAACTATTTTGTTCAATAAAGATTAAGTCCATTAAAATCTATATGGAATTCTAACCAACACTATCAAATAATGTGAAAATGATAAAAGATCTACACAAAGGTTGGGGACAAATCGAACCAAGGGGGAAAATGTATTATTGAATTGAACAAATCCAACTTAATCCTCAAAAATAATTTCGCAAAAAACGACCAATAATCATGCAAATTTTACCAAAATCGAACCTAATTCTCAAAATTGAAAATTGGTAAAATAATAGTACGAAATAGGTTCGAATTTTGCACAAATCTGAAATTCCACTAGTAAAACACATAATTGGGGAGAAAACTAACCTTAAAATACCGAAATTACCTTCGAAATTCTGAAAGAAAGTTGGACGAAATTCAATTAACTTATTCGCTTGATATTGAACCCGAAATGTGTAAAAGATCTAGTAATTTATCAATTTTCCAACATTTTCATAAAGATTAAAGAGATTGGAAACGAATTTGGGGTATAATGGTGGACGGATTTGTGAGATTCTGAATTGTTAATGAGGAGATGAAACTGGAGAGGAAGAGGATGATGAGAGAGGAGAGGAAGAGGGAGAAATGAGTTTTTAATGAATAAGGGTATTTTTGGTATTTAGGTGGGTTGTATATGGTAAATGAAAGTTGCATTTAGCAACAATGAAAACAAAAGGAAGCCCAATGCTTCCACAACGACAACAACAAGGCAGCAAAAAAAAAAAAAAAAAGAAATAAAGGAAGCCCAATTCTTTTTAGTTGATTGTAGTGAATGCTACTGTTGGTTCTTTTCAAAGCATTATTTTTGCTTGTGACAAATCTCCTTACACTCAGTATCAATACAACTTGACATTAACATCCTTGTGGGTTCGACTAGTGGTGTCAGAAACAGATCTGGCCGCTGGGTCAACCTGATTCTGACCTGACATGAACCTGGTTCGACCTGTGAGGGTCAATCCCCAGACCTGATCGAAACCTGACCTGGGATTACCCAGAGCTGACCGGCACCTGGCAAGATTATATGTTGATCTGTTCAGACAGACCTGCATTCAAACTTGAACCCGACCGAGATATTACTAAAATTCAATTATTTTTTATATCTACAAAATCATCTAAATATATTAATTTATAAAATTTCTTACGTTTAATAATTAATTAAATAAAAAAAACAAATTACATTTAATTTAAGAGTTAAACTTTGAATATCATGTACTTATTTATATTATATTCTAATTACCCAATGTCCTCATTATAATAGTAAAAAAGTATCTTATTAAACCCTATACTCCAAATTTATTATCCTATATATTTTGATATTCTACCAAATTTTCTCATTTTTTCTACTAAAATTTCTACCATTTTTTCTACCAAATGATCCCATTATAATAATCTACCAATTTTTCTACCAAATAATATTTCAAATTCTCGTAACCATATACTAAACAACAACATATGAGATCGTAATTAGATATGAAATTCATTCCCTTATAACTACTCCCTCCGTTTCCTAAAGATCTTCCCACTTACTGTTCCTACAGATACCAAGGAAAATCAAGTTGTGTGGGGCATGGTGTGAGTAAAGTAGGAGAGAGAAAGGTGTTAAGATAAATAAACAAATAAAAAGGGGTTGAAGTAGGAGAGAGAAAGGGAGTAAAATTGAATTAATAATGTAATGGTGGACCATATGATAGTGACATGAGAGGATATATAGGGAAATTTGTTTTGCCAAATAAGGAATAAAGCAAAAGAGGGAAGATTTTTTGGAAACACCCTTAAAGGGAAAGAGGGAAGATCTTTAGGAAACGGAGGGAGTATTTATAAGTTGGTTCAATTTATTATTATATTTTTTAATAACATGATATTTTATAGATTTATAAAACTAAGTATTATATAATTGATATAGTATGAAAGATAGGCAAGTGATTTTCTTTCACTCTTGTATTATTGACAAGCAAATACTAAACCTATTAGACTTATCACTATCAAATTAAAATAAAACCAAAATAATTACTTGAATTAACCATAAATCTTACTTAAATTAACCAGCAAATATCACTTGAATTAACTAACTAGATATCAAAATTACATAAAAGTAATGATAAAAAACCAACGAAAATAGCATCACAAAAATTACAAAGAAATTAACATGAAATACAAAAGAAATCTGAATATTAATATAGAAATTAACAACTAAATTACAATAAAAAAACCAAAAATACATAGAAAAATAACAAAATTACACACCAAATACAACACCTCCAATGACCACAAAAATCAACAGTAACAAAGAAAAGCAAAAAGGGAAACTGGCAACACGAGATGAAGTCAAGATTTGCGCGCTTCATATTCGGCGATGAATCAATGATTTTCGTTTCCAGATTTGAAGTGAGAGGAGTGACTGAGTGACGAAGAGTAAGAGAGGGAGAGAATGAAGACTGGCGAGATGATGAGAGGATAAAGACCGACCGACGAGATCTTGAAACTAAATCTGAAGCCATTGATTTTCGTTTCCAGATCTAAAGCTTGAACGACCGTGAAGCTTGAATGACCGTGAAGCTTGAACGTCGGTGGCGAAGAGAGGTGCGTGAGAGAGAAAGTTGAAGGAGATCTACCATGAGAGGGAGGGAGGAGTGGTAGCAATACTACGATGATTAAACTTGAGCATCAATCGGATGAAGAAGTAAACCGGCAGCAGCAACCTCTTCCTCATTGAAAAACAAGTCATCAGACCGAAGAAAAACGCAAGGACCAGCAACAAAAATATTGTGGTGGTGGTGGTGAAAGAGGAGAAGACAAGATAGATGGAAGAGGATTGAGGATGATGAAGAGGGAGGCTATTACTGATGAATGAGGATGAGAGGGAAGGGGGAAGGGTTTAGGGTTAGAAAGGGATTTAATTCAATGGTTGGATTTTTATCTTTCTCAAATCAATAGTCTTAATTCATAATCTTGGACATTATTTTTTAACCAATGAGAATTGAGAGTGGTCAATCACATGGATTGCTAACTTAATCAATGGTTGGATTTTCATCTTTCTAAAATCAATGGTCTTTCCCTCAAACAAAAATAAATAGCCTAAACTACTAATAAATTAGTATTGTATTTTGATATTATTATGATTTTAGTATTCTAATTTCTATTTCTAATATTATTAGTTTACTAACTTTAGAAATTACTAGTATTACTAGAAATTGGAAACATTCGAAACTAAATTAGTATTATTGATTTTTAAGAAATTATATATCTAAATTTATAATTTAAAACTATGTGAACATGTTACATTCGATAATTAGGGATTAATTTAATGTTAACATGTAAGACGTAACACAGTAACAATTAATCGATTATTGCAGATGGCTCGATATTATGATTTAGGACTTAATGTCTTAATTATTGCATTTACAATTTAAATTATGTCTTATTGTTGATACTTGCGTGCTAACTGCTATGTTAACTTTGTAATATCACTATATGTTATCACTTTATCAATTATCAATTAATTAGTATTTTTATACTTAGTAACAATTATCAAGTTATTAAATTACTGAGTTAATCGATCTAATTGAGTAACTGACTAAGTTCTAAGTTACTATATGGTTGTTAACGAGTTATTATAGCATATTAAGAGTCGATACTCCTCCTACTCGTTAATAATCAATTACGTATTAGCTAAAATGGTTCCAATATTATAATCGTCCTAATATATTTAAGCCTACTGATAAAATAGTTTCTTTATAGTCACATATATATACAAAGTTAAGAGAATACCATAAATACTATATTTAGTAACTAGTAAGTACTTGTTAACAATTAACTTATTGATGTTACTTTTTATTAAGTTATAGTTAGCTTTTATACGGGATAATGATTTAGGGATATAATTTATTATTATTAGTATTGTGCAACATATGAACCCTCGTTATAATCACGTAGGCCTCATATGAATCGTCGTTGTAAATCTATGAATGTATGATTATCATTTGTTATAGTATTTTATTGTTATTGTATTGTTAGTATTCCTCTTTGTATTTGTATTACTATAATAATAAATCTTTTGTATGAAGTTTGGAATTGATCTTCTACTCGTTATTATTGTCGTTAGTTATAATATATAATATTAAAACATATGAAGAGTCACTCTACTCCTTTACTCATTAGAGTGGTTTTACGCAGTTGATTAGTCGAAATAAGAGTTGACTAAGAGAATACACTAACATCACGATAATCAGTATAGTGTTTTTATTGGTTTTTCGTTATTACCCATGCATATATCAATTGCACACACATATGTATATATATGTTCATTTTAATACTTTTATTAATACGATTATTTTACATATATATACAAAGTTAAGAAAAGATCACAAATACTATACTAGTATTAAACTATAGTAATACATAAAAACAATTACTTAAATAATCTTATAACTTATCAAGATAAGGGAGTGTCATTGTTGTTAATCTTATACTAGTATTAAACTATATGGTTGTTAACAAGTTACTACTTGTTAACTATTTTACTTAACTTATGGTTGTTACTTGTTAATAGTTAACTTATTTTAATAAGTTATGATTAACTATTTTACTTAACTTATGGTTGTTACATGTTCTTATTTGTATTACTATTACTACTATTACTGTTATTATTTGTATTTTTACCTATTATCATTTTCTTTTTATGTTTATTTGTATTATTATTCTTAGTACCATCATAGCTATTTACAAACTTATATATCAATCAAAAATCATAATGCTTATAATAATAAATCATTTATATAATGTTTGGACTTGATCGTCTACTCGTTACTATTATCGTTGGTTATAATATATAATATTAAAACATATGAAGAATCGTTCTACTCCTTTACTCACTAGAGTCGTTTTACGAAGTTGATTATTCGAAATAAGAGTTGACTAAGAGAATACACTAAACATCACGGTAATCAATATAGTGTGTTTATTGGTTTTTCGTTGTCATCCATATATTTATCGCACACACGTACGGTAATCAATATAGTGTTTTTATTGGTCTTTCGTTGTCATCCTTATATTTATCGCACACACACATATGTATATATATACCGATCTTAATACTTTTATTAATGTGATTCCCTTACAAAATACATAACAAAATCGAGATGACCCGACCAGGAGTTACCCGAAGTTGAATTGACGTTCAATAGCGAATGGACCCGATGTTTCACAATGATCGAACTAAGGTCATTACTAATTCAACCCGAGTACATTTGACTTAACTCAATCGTACATGAAACCTAAATACGACGTGCACAAACCCGGTAAAAAAATGTTGTTATTTCCCTAGGAACACTACAAGAGGGGGGGTGAATTGTAGGTGTAGAAATAAACGTAACTTTTTTGCGGAAATTAAAACTTAAACGAATAAACAAGCTAAAGGAACACAAGGGATTTTTACGAGGAAAAACTTCTTGGGCCCAACAAGAAGAAACAACCTCGACCACTAGGGATTTTAAACTCAACACTTTCACTAATTAGGCCAAACAACTCTGTTACAACCTAATTCTAACTCGAGCCACACCTTGAGTTCCTAAACTCAAGTTCCTGAGCCACTGTTCCCTTAACAGCAGTTCCTCTCAACTTCACTCGAAGTTTTTTCTCACACATACAAGCTTCACTCAAAGCCTTTCTCTTACAGAACTTCACTCAAAGTCCCCTTACCCCAAAAACCAAAATACAATTGATCGAAATAAGCTTAGTGGAATTAGAGTAAGAAGGCAAAGAACAAATGGCTATTATGAGAGAAGAAGGACTGACACTTAATAAGTTAAACTCACTTAATTACTTAGTCGACACAATTTGGAACTTATCTAGACTTCTATATTTATAGTGTTAATCATGAAGAACGTGGGTTAATGTTGAGTACACGTTTTAGTCCATTTACCATGATGTTCCTTCCCTAAGGAACACGTTTTACATCATGTCCCATGATCCCATGAACATAAATGAACGTGGATAAAATGCAGCCATTACTCTAAGTAATAGGAGTTCCTTGAGCTTATCCGAAATCAGTTTTATATAAAAACTCTTTTTATCTTTAAAACTGAATTTTTATAAAACCGGATATTTACTTTCTTATTTTTCCGAAAAATAAAATCTTTTTCCAAAACAGATTTTCTTTTTAAAACTGATTTTATCATTTGAAATTAGAAATAATAATTTCCTATAATCTAGGCATGACTTACTCCATTATCATTTTAACCGTTACACTAATTACCGCCTAAGTCTAGTTCCTTTATTAATTCAGTTCCTTAACATATTTGCTAAGTGCCACTTAGTTTGTTCTTCAAAGAAACAAACGCTCATTCTCAAATATCTGCCACAGTTCCTTACCATTCTTTCTTTGTTCCTTTACATTGGAACTAGAAAATAAACGCCTAGCTTCTATTATTCTTGATCCAATGCTTGTCCAGTATCAACATAGAAACTTCTTTACTTAGCCTTTGAAATCCTCTCTTACTTCTTCATTGACTTCGTATTCTCCCAGTTCCTTGCATTGATACCTTAAACACCAATACACTTAAATAATTCATTAGTTCACATTAGTTTGTTCCTTTGTTTCTTTGTCATTATCAAACTAGGGTTCAACAATTTCCCCCTTTTTGATGATGACAACAAAGGTACAAACTAAGGAAAATAACAAATAATATAAGTGAATGAAAATAAAAACATAAAGAAGAAAATGAAAAATAAAACACAATTAGTAAGTAACTGAAGTTTTGATTTTTCATTTACCTTAACCTATTTTTGATTTTTCATTTACCTTATCCAATTTTTAATTTTTTTCAATTTTCATTTTTTAAGTTTATGTACAGTTTGTTCCTTAAATCCTTTTCCCCCTTTGTCATCCTCAAAAAGAATAGACTCTGCATGAATTGATGAATTGATTTAACACCTTAAGACCAATATGCAAGCACCATTAGTGGTTAAGTTAGAAAATCAAAGAGTAAACTTGCTCAAACATCAATCACATAATACTAGCCATTCCAAGGAAGAAATTATGCAAAACATTTAGAAACATAGACAATATAGCAAAAGTCATTGATTATATAGCACTTGTTCCATAACAAAACAAAGAAAGAAAAGAAAAAGGAAGAAACAAAAGTTGTGTTCCTTGATGAAAGAAACAGGAACAACAAAACAACAATAAAAGAAACTAAGAAAGGGAAGGGGAATGGTGTTCCTCTACAACTTCTTCTTCAACCACATCCTCCAATTTTTCATCACCACCCCATGATGAGTCAACCTGTTCCTTCAGCTCCTCCAAGGACGAGCCATAGATCCATCTTCTTTTGCTGCGCAACCACGGATCACTCAATTTTTCCATAAGACTTATCATAGTATCAGTTTTGGCATCCAAAGTCCAATGAAGATGATTGTAAAATTTTATCATATGTTGTGCAGGAAGGCAGACTTCATTAACCCAGTTAGTATCATCCGGATTTCCTGTTCCTTACCCTTGGAACTAGAGGCAGATGGGGGATGTTGTGAAGGAACTGGAGGGGTTTGAGTGGAAGGCTCATCTGTTCCAGGAATGGAAACAGAAGGTGAAGGGTGATAAATGGGAGGAAGAATGGTGGTGTGGGTGGAAGAGTTGTGGAGGTGGAAGCAAAAGGATTTGGCCTTTTATTTCATCCTTCAACTGCTCAAAACTGGAAGGAACAGAGAAGGACGAAGGTGAAATGGAGGGTATTTTGTGAAAGGAACAGAGAGTTTGGGAATGGTGGGGAGTAGGTTCCTTGAGAGTAGAGGGTACCTGTTCCTCATTATCCGAAAGGACTAAAGGAGAGTCCTCTGTTGGAAGGAACAGGAACAGGAGCAATTTTTCGACGAGTGCTCTTTCTCACTCTCAAGGAACAGAGGGTTTAGGCTTAGTGGCAATGTGTTTGCGCCTCTTAGGTTTCGGTTCCTCCGGCTTAGGAACAGGGTTATCCAAGATTACATCATTATCTTCTTCTAATCCAGTTTGGGCATTTTCTTTTTCCTGAGGAACTGGAAGCCATTCTTCCTTGAATGAGAACACCTTCTTGGACAGACAAGCCAAGTCCATTTAGGGTCTTCTCATTCAAGATGTTCCCTTGTTTGACTCCTATGGTGGTCCAACCCGTAAGTCTTACTTGAAGTAAGGAAGTTATCAAGGCACCGTACCCAATACACACAAGTTTTCTCAATACAGTGGGTTAATGTTGAATGAAGAGGGAAGGGAAATTGATTTGTATGTGGTGGTCCAAGCAAAACATGTAACACATATCCAAGAGACCCACTTCATTCCTCTTTTCAGTTCGAGGAATGAGTGCTCTCCAAACCAAGTTAAACAGTACTTTGTGAAGGGGAGAGAGTAGGTTATGGTTAAGTTTGTTTTGGCCAGCTGTTCCTCCAAAATATTCTAAGATTTTGTCTTGAGGAAAATTGGAAAGGAAACAGTTCCTTTCCTTTTAAAATACAAATCAGTTCCTTTGCAAGGAACTTCCCATACTTTGCTTAAAGTTGCTTGATTAAACCTTATTTTCTTCCTCTAACTCAGTTGTGCAAGTTCCATTAGTATTAACAAAGTTTGCACAGAACTCATCCATAGCTAGAGGAACAAGAGCATTATTAAAGGCGAATTCAAACAAGAATTCCATGCCTTGTTCCTTTAGAATGGAGGTTAATTCTAGAAATTCAATTTTATTGCCCATTCTAAATCGACGCAAAAACCCAAAACATACCTAGATTCACTTCGTTCGACCCTTTTCTTGGAAGACGAAGAAACAGTTCCTTTGGAAGGAACAGGTGCAGTTTCTTCTTCTTCCCCCTGAGATTGTTCCGGGGTTTCTTCTTCATCGTCTTCCCCAATCAATTTTCTTCTAGCATGCTCCTTCTAGGAGATTCTAATTGCTGTTCCTCATGGGGTTTTCTTGAATTATGTCGGTTTCAAGGGTTTTAGTTGGAGATGAAGAAATTTCCATTTTTGAAGTGTCGGTTGTTTTGGTGTTGGAAAAGGTGAGTTTCTTGAAGTTTTTGCCATGATTTGTGAAGGTTTGGAGGTTTTTATGGAGTATCAAAGGGTGTGATGAGGTTTCGGTTTGGTGAAGATGAAGGTTTAGAGGAACACGGTTTCTTAGATGAATGAAGAAGGAAGTTTTGCATGTAATAGTAATTATGACACGCGGGAAAGAAATAAAGCAAAAAAAATAAAAATAAAAATAAAGAAAGAAAACGAAAAGATAAAAAGAACCAAGATTTAATTAAACTGGTTCCCCTTATTTTTAGGATTTTTCGGATTTTTGGATTTTTATGAATTTTAATTTTTGAAAGAAAATAAATGCTAAGGAACTTGTGCTATAGGAACAACTAATGCTACATATCAATTCCTTCATATATGCATGTTTCTTGACCTTAGGAACAGTAAGGGGAGTATTATGTGACATTTGTGAGTTGTTTATTTCTTTGACTTCATGTTTATGTTTTGCAACATTCCAATTTGCAATGGTCTTAGGCAATTAAACACAATTATTTTTAGCACACAAAGTCACTCAAATTGATTCAAACATGGGGGAATTGACATAGGAACAATCACTTAATTTTTATTAACCTAACTCAAGCCTTAATTTTTCATATCTATCTCTTTGCAAAGGCTTAGTTAGATATCAGCAATCTGATAATCAGTTTGACAAAACTCAAGTTTAATCAAACCTTTTTCAACATTTTCTCTTAAAAAGTGATGTCTATATGTATATGCTTTACTCTAGAGTGATGCACTGGATCTTTAGATATACTAATAGCACTTGTATTGTCACAATAAATAGGAACACATTCAAAGTTTATTCCATAGTCACTAATTGAGAGCAACATGCAGCAGCAGCTACATATTCTGCTTCAGCAGTGGATAAAGCAACTGTGTTTTGTTTCTTGGTACTCCAAGAAACTAAACTATGACCAAGGAATTGTGCCATACCTGAGGTGCTTTTCCTATTTACAAGATCTCCAGCATAATCTGCATCTGCATATCCTTTTAGTTCGAATGTATCACTTCTTGGATAGTAGAGTCCAAGATCATCTGTTCCTTTAAGATATCTAAGAATTCTCTTCACAGCAGTGAGGTGAGACTCCTTTGGATTTGCTTGAAATCTAGCACACAAACCAACACTGAAAGCTATGTCTGGACGACTAGCAGTTAGATACAAAAGTGAACCAATCATTCCTCTATATTTTGTTTGATCAACACTTGTTCCTATGGAGTCTTCATCTAATCTAGTTGAAGTTCCCATAGGAGTGTGATTTATCTTTGAATTTTCGAGGCCATATTTCTTTAATAGTTCCTTTATGTATTTTTGTTGGTGAACAATTATACCTTTTTCAGTTTGTTTGATTTGTAGTCCAAGAAAGAAATTTAACTCACCCATCATACTCATTTCAAATTCATTGCTCATGAGACTTGAGAATTCTTTGCACAATGTTTCATTAGTAGCTCCGAATATGATGTCATCAACATATATTTGAACAAGCAAAATATCAGTTCCTTTAGATTTTAGGAACAAGGTTTTATCAACCTTTCCTCTTTTAAAATTTTTAAAAGGAACTTGATAATCTCTCATACCATGATCTAGGTGCTTGTTTTAACCCATAAAGAGCTTTATCAAGCTTGTAGACATGATTTGGGAGATTATTATTTTCAAACCAGGGGGTTGTTCAACATATACATCTTCGTTTAGATAGCCATTTAAAAATGCACACTTAACATCCATTTGATATAATTTGAATCCCATGTAAGCAGCAAATGCAATTAAATTCTAATGGCTTCTAATCTAGCTACAGGAGCAAAGGTTTCTTCATAATCAATTCCTTCTTGTTGGTTATAACCTTTTACTACAAGTCTAGCTTTGTTTCTTACAATGGTTCCATATTCATCTAGTTTGTTTCTAAACACCCATTTTAAGCCAATTACTTTTTGTTGTTTAGATGAAGGAACTAGATGCCATACCTTGTTTCTTTCAAACTCATTTAATTCAGCTTGCATTGCAATAATCCAATCAGAGTCAGTTAAGGCTTCTTCATGATTTCTTGGTTCCATCATTGATAGGAACGCATGAAATGCACAAAAGTTCCTTAACTGAGATCTAGTTTGCGTACCTTTGGATATGTCGCTGATTATGAGTTCCACAGGATGTGACTTTTGTAATCTCCAAGGTTTTGGTTGAAACTCTCTTATAGGAACATGTTGTTCCTCATGAGTTCCTTGAGTGGATGAGGAACTCTGCTCAGTTGTTCCTCTGTTAGCCTCGGTGGACTCAGTTCCTTCATTTAGAGGAACAGGAGCATCTTCTCCTCCTTGAGGAACAGGAACATCATCATTATTTTCAAATTCCTCGTTCCTTTCCTCTTTCACTTCTTCTTCTTCTTGTGAATCTGTGTTCCTTGTACTAGGTTGTGCTAACCCTATCTCATAGTCATCAACCTGTATGCTTGGATTATGTTTGTCAGATTCATCAAAGATTACATGAATGCTTTCTTCAACACACATAGTTCTCTTGTTATATACTCTATAAGCTTTACTATGTGAGGATATCCTAAAAAGTTGCTTCATCACTCCTTGCATCAAATTTTCCAAGATTATCTTTTCCATTATTATGCACATAACATTTGCACCAAATGTTCTAAAATAGGTGATGTTTGGTTTCTTTCCAAAGTAAAGTTCATAAGGAGTTTTATTAATGATAGGTCTCATCATGGCACGATTAATTATGTGACAAGCAGTATTAACAGCTTCAGCCCAAAAGTTCCTTGGAAGTTCACTAGCAATTAACATGGTTCTAGACATTTCCTCCAAAGTTCTATTTTTCCTTTCTACAACACCATTTTGTTGTGGTGTTCTAGGGGCAGAAAAATTATGATCTAGGCCATTATCTCTGCTTAGGTCATCAAATTTATAATTTTCGAATTCCTTGCCATGATCTGATCTAATGTGCATTATTTTATGTCCACTTAGGTTTTGAACTCTTTTAGCAAAGACAAGGAACTCATCATAAGTTTCATCTTTACTAGAGAGAAAAATAACCCAAGTGTACCTAGAGTAGTCATCTACAATCACAAGTACATACCTCTTTCCACTTCTGCTTTGAATTCTCATGGGTCCACATAAGTCCATATGAATTAACTCTAATGGTTTAGTGGTACTTACAATCGTTTTAGATTTGAAAGAGGATCTTACTTGTTTACCTCGTGCACATGCATCACAAACTTGATCAATATGAAATTTTATGGATGGTAATCCTAAAACAAGGTCTTTTGATCTAAGTTTCTCAAGTAATGAAAAGCTAGCATGTCCTAGACGCTTGTGCCATAGAAGTGAATCATCTTCAATAACACTAAGACAAGTTAAATTGATTTGAGGAACAAGGTCTAGATCCACAATGTATGTGTTCCCTTTCCTTGTTCCTTCCAAATAACCTTCTTAGTTTTAATGTTGATGATTAAGCATTTTTCTTATCAAATTTTACAGTATTTCCTTTGTCACAGAATTGAGAAATGCTTAATAGATTATGTTTTAGACCTTCAACTAAAAATACATTTTCAATGGAGTGTAATGGTGACTTACCGACCTTACCCATAGCAACAATGTTACCTTTCTTATTATCACCAAATGTTACACTGCCACCTTCATAGGTTGTGAGTGAGAGAAACTTCGTTTTGTCTCCTGTCATGTGCTTGGAACAACCACTATCGAGATACCAGTGTTGTTCCCCCTCACTCCAACCTGCAAAAATCAACTAGTTGTTAGTTGAAGGAACCCCATCTTTCGTGGGTTCCTGTTCTTGACTAGGATTTGTTTTGACAACCCATTTTTTCTTACTTATTGTCACATTTTTCCCAATCATCTCAGATTTTATTGACATTGATTTATGTAATGACCTACCTTGCCACAATACATACAGAACTTATCACTAGGTAGATCAACATATTTCTTTGTCTTGTTCCTTTTCTTGTAGTTTTCAAAACCAAGACCTTCCTTCCTTTTGGTCTGTGGTTTCTCAATCCACTTAGGAACTTTCATGATTTTGCCTCTGTTCCTTGCGACAACCAGTTCCTTTTTAAGATTACAGATCTGTTCCTTTAAAATATTTTCTCTTTATTATATTTTTCAATCTCAGATCTGTATCCTTTCAAAGGGGTTGATCTTATATCAAAGGAACTCAGAACAGGGACAAATTCCTTCAAGTGTGAAATCTCTAAATTAATTAGATAATTTTCATTTTTCAAACTTCATAAATTCTTTGATTTTAAGTTTTTATCAAAAAATCAAAAAATCTGTTTCACATCGTTCTCATTTTCTTAAGCCATTCTATGTGTTCCTTGCAAACTTTAAGGCTTGTTCCGTTTGTTCACGTTTTTCACGTTCATCTCTACATTCAAGAATTGCATCATAAAGAAGATCATATATTTCAGTCCTAGTTTTACCATCTAGTTCTGACTCAAGTCCATGTTGACTTACCTCAATTTTTTCTTCATCTTCTTTTTCGTCAGTGTTTGCCATGAGGCAAAGGTTTGCTGTTTCTTCAGTTGGTTGTTCCTCTTCTTCTTCCGTCTCTGAATCTCCCCAAGCAGCTATCATAGCTTTGCGCACATTTGCCTTAGAGAAAGGTGCTTTTGATTCTTTGTTCCTTTCAGCAAAGCGTTCCTTGTTCCTTTCTTTGGTTTTGTCATTTTCCCAAAGAGGACATTCCTTGATGAAGTGATCTGTACTTCCACATTTATGACAAGCAGCTTTGTTAGAAAATTTCTTAGTTTTACCTTTGAAGTTTCCATTCTTCATGTTCCTGTACATCTTTCGAAATTTTCGAACCATGAGGGCTGCTTCTTCTTCTTCAGAGTCCGAATCATCTTCATCATCTGCTTTGAGAGCAATTGATTTTGATTTGGAGCTTTCACCATATTCAGTATCAAGGTGAAGCTCATGAGTCATAAGTGACCCTGCCAGCTGTTCTAAGTTGAACTTAGTGAAGTCTTTTGTTTCTTGAAGAGCAGTGACTTTAGCCATCCATCTGTCCTTAGGAAGACTCCTAAGAACCTTTCGAACCTGTTCCTCAGATGAAATAAACTTTCCAAGAGAAGCCAACTCATTATAATGTTAGTAAAACGAGTAAACATGTCTCGGATGCTTTCTTTGGATTTCATGCAGAACAGTTCATATTGATTCATAAGTAAATCAATTTTCGATCTTTTAACTTCATTAGTTCCTTCGTGGGTTACTTCTAGTAAATCCCATATTTGCTTTGCGGATTTGCATCCCATGATCCTATTATGTTCATGGGGTCCAAGTCCACAATGCAATATTTAATAGCCATGGCATTTACTTCCATTTTTTCAAAATCAGATTTGTCATAATCAGAGAGGGGTTTAAGAGTTACCTCATTTTTGTCATTTGTAGTTGTGACTTCGAAATCACCAACTTCAATGACTCTCCATACCTGATAGTTTTCAGCCTTGATGAATATCTCCATGCGGTTCTTCCAATAGTTGTAGTACTTCCCATTGAACATAGGAGGCCTTTGAGTGGAATAACCTTCTTCAAGTTTCTCGGTGGTATTCATTGTTCCTTGGATCTTTTCTCAATAGGGTTTCCTATCTTACGTGAGTTCTAGCTCTGATACCAATTGTTATTTCCCTAGGAACACTACAAGAGGGGGGGTGAATTGTAGGTGTAGAAATAAACGTAACTTTTTGCGGAAATTAAAACTTAAACGAATAAACAAGCTAAAGGAACACAAGGGATTTTTACGAGGAAAAACTTCTTGGGCCCAACAAGAAGAAACAACCTCGACCACTAGGGATTTTAAACTCAACACTTTCACTAATTAGGCCAAACAACTCTGTTACAACCTAATTCTAACTCGAGCCACACCTTGAGTTCCTAAACTCAAGTTCCTGACCACTGTTCCCTTAACAGCAGTTCCTCTCAACTTCACTCGAAGTTTTCTCACACATACAAGCTTCACTCAAAGCCTTTCTCTTACAGAACTTCACTCAAAGTTCCCTTACCCCAAAAACCAAAATACAATTGATCGAAATAAGCTTAGTGGAATTAGAGTAAGAAGGCAAAGAACAAATGGCTATTATGAGAGAATGAAGGCACTGACACTTAATAAGTTAAACTCACTTAATTACTTAGTCAGACACAATTTGGAACTTATCTAGACTTCTATATTTATAGTGTTAATCATGAAGAACGTGGGATTAATGTTGAGTACACGTTTTAAGTCCATTTACCCATGATGTTCCTTCCCCTAAGGAACACGTTTACATCATGTCCATGATCCCATGAACTATAAATGAACGTGGATAAATATCAGCCATTACTCCTAAGTAATAGGAGTTCCTTGAGCATTATCCGAAAATCAGTTTTTATAAACTCTTTTTATCTTTAAACTGAATTTTAATCTTTAAGAAAATAATATCTTTGAAATAAAATCTTTCTAACAACCGGATATTTATTTTCTTATTTTCCGAAAAATAAAATCTTTTCCAAAACAGATTTTCTTTTTAAAACTGATTTTATCATTTGAAATTAGAAATAACTAATTTCCTATAATCTAGGCATGACTTACTCCATTATCATTTTAACCGTCACTAGTACAGAAAAGGCAATTTGCGTCGGATGTGAGGCGCCTATTTGCGTCGGACTTTGGTGCGACGCCAAAGCCCTCGACGCAAATGACTCAAAAACGATCTGCGTCGTATGCGGAAACGACGCAAATGGTTCACCTATTTGCGTCGCACCTGTATACGGTGCGACGCAAGTGGATCTTGCCAGCCAAAATCACCAAGAAAAAATTGTAATTTGCGTCGCACATCGCCTGGGGTGCGACGCAGATGAGTAATTTGCGTCGCACCTTGGGCCCACGTGCGACGCAAATTGCAATTTTTTTAAAAAAAAAAATTTTTTTTTTTATTAAAAAAACTAACAAATGCCAGAAATTCTACACAAATTCCATCATGAATCAACAATAACGAATGCAGTAATTGAAAAGGAAATGAATACTGTACAAAAAACTAATAACAATACAAACTACAAAGGTAATGGACTATGGAGATGTAAGAGATAGAGGATTGAAAATCAAATAAAACTAATAACAATACTGTACAAAAATTCGACCAGATCTGGAAAAATAAAAACGAAAATGCTTCGAATTTTAGAACATATATATTACAATAATTCATAAAAAACAAATCTATCAATATATAGTTAAAAAAAATGTTGGAGCTTCCTTCACATCTTGATCTTCCTTCTCGTTGTTATACTTCGAACACATCTGGAATTCACGAAAATTAAAAAAACGAAGATTTCAAACAACATCTGAAAAAATGAAAAAATTGCGAAAAATTAAAACAGGCGAATAACAAGAAAAAAAAAGAAGTTACCTGGAGATTTTAGGATGAAAAAATGAGTTCTTCGAAAATTCACGGAAATCTTCGAAAAAATTCACGGAAATGAAAAAACGAGGTCTTCAAACAAGATCTGAATTCTGAAAAAAATGACAAATTACGAAAAATTAAAACAGGTGAATAAAAACAAGAAAAAGAAAAAGAAAAAAAATAAGTTACCTGAAGATTCGTTCGTCCGCTGAAGATTCGTCAGTTGTTCGAAGTGTTGTTGCTGGTGTTAGTGTCGTCGACGCTGAAGATCGCTCACTGAAGGTCATGGCGTCGAAGTTTCGATCGGCGGTTGATGCGAACTGAAGCAGATCGTCGGACGAAAGTGAGAGACAAAGAGAGGGACGAAAGTGAGAGAGAAAGTGAGAGAGAAAGAGAGGGAGGCGGGTTGAGAGGGACGAAAGGGAGAGAGAAAGAGAGGGAGGCGGGTTGAGAGGGACGAAAGGGAGGCGGGTTGGTTTTGAAGCTTTAGGGTTTTGAGTAATGTTAAGAGGGGCGCTGGTTATGGGGTTAGAAATAAATTGGGCTTTTGGGCTGATCTGCGTCGGATGGGCTAAGGGGTCCGACGCAGATTACTTTGTTTTGTGCGTCGCACCATGACCTTCATGCGACGCACATAGATGATTTGCATCGCACAATATTTAGATACGACGCACATAGTTCGTCTTATGCGTCGATTCATTGTTACATGCGACGCAAATAGTATATTTGCATCGTTTCCGTGTTTGTGCGACGCAAATGGGCCGACGCAAATTGACCTTTTTCTACTAGTGCGTTACACTAATTACACGCCTAAGTCTAGTTCCTTTTATTAATTCAGTTCCTTTAACATATTTGCTAAGTGCCACTTAGTTTGTTCTTTACAAAGAAACAAACGCTCATTCTCAAATATACTGCCACAGTTCCTTACCATTCTTTCTTTGTTCCTTTACATTGGAATAGAAAATAAACGCCTAGCTTCTATTATTCTTGATCCAATGCTTGCTCCAGTATCAACATAGAAACTTCTTTACTTAGCCTTTGAAATCTCTCTTGACTTCTTCATTGACTTTCGTATTCTCCCAGTTCCTTGCATTGATACCTTAAACACCATACACTTAAATAATTCATTAGTTCACTACTTAGTTTGTTCCTTTGTTTCTTTGTCATTATCAAAACTAGGGTTCAACAAATGTCAACGGGCGATCATATCCGGGAATGGATTGACTTGTAAATGGAACGCTCAGACCTGTCCGACACCCGGAAATCTAATGATTCAAATGTGTTCGACCCAGTTGAACAAAACCTGACCAATCATGACCTGGGGCACTAACAATCAGAATCCTGACCTGTCAGGGTATGACTTGGTTCACCGTGGGTATACCCAGAACCTGTTTGAGAGCTTTTTTTGACACCACTAGGTTCGACCCGTATTTGCTAGTTGTGCTATATCGTACACCGTGCACTTGCGGTATTAGTTTTTATTCATATATTGTTTGACCCTACAAATCAATACCTCATCAAGACAAACACCCGACACACCAATAGTAGCATAACATAATGCTCTGGAAGATGAGGATGAAGGTGGCCAACAAAAAAAATATTGGACATAAGATACGGGTTGTTTTTCCTTCTACCACACTAATTAAGAAAATAAATGTTATACAGAAAGCTAAAAACAAAAATCTATGTTATTTTCATGCTTGTGAATGTAAGCAGTGGGAAGCAAAACAGGGAATAGAAAACATTGGCATATAAAGGCTTTTAGGCTATGTTCAGTTCACTTTATTTTTGCTTATTTTCAGATCTAATCAGATGAGATCAGATACAGAAAATAAGTTCAATCAGATCAGATCAATGCTTATATTTAAAAATCATTATACTATTAAATATCTTTCCTTACATATTAGTAAAAATTATAATAATTGAATATTAATAAAGTACTCTTGAGAAGAATCAAACAAGACCCCACATGACTATATTTTTTCTTATATATTGAGAAAAATCTAAAAGATAAGATCTTGTAATCAGATCAGATCAATTTAGATCAGATCAGATCAGAAAAAATAAGTTCAGATAAAAAGAAATAAGTTCAGATCAGATCAGATAAGTTCAGATCAGAAAATTTCAGGTGAACTAAACATAGCCTTAATGAGGCATCACCAAATCAACAACTATTGTTAGCTATTCTAAAAAAAATTGGCATGGTCCAGTCTAAAGTTTACACTCATCATTTTATATACAAAATTTAGGATTTCAGGTGTTTAAGCATTGCAGCAAATATTTCTCTATCTGACATATAAGCTTAGCAGAACATGGAAGAGAACAAATCATTATGATGAACACTAAATACTGCTGACTATTCCCATTCTCTATGTCTACAAGAAAATGAAAATTGTTGCATGCTTAACATCCTGATTAGGGCAGAATATTGACATGGTATACAACAAAATAAATCAAACAGAATCAAAATTTAAATAGAATAATAAAGAGAATATAAAAAAACGATGGATCCAAAATAAAAGGCACATGTCAAATGAATGTAGGTGTAAAGCAAGTTAAGAAATCAATAGCATCAAAATAGAAACAAAAACAAACCTTTTATGCGCTAATCGCGGCAACTTAGGAACCTCTTCAAGTAATCGTCCTTTATTTCGACGAATCTCAGCATTCAACGCCACAATCGTCGCCTTATTCGGCTCATTTGCAGCCAATTCTGCTTTATGTAGTGAATTTACAAGTTTAGAAAAATCAATCAATTCAATTTTGAGAAACCCTAAATCCTCCTATATGAGATATGATAGGTGTCTTGGCCCCTTGTAGAGTGAAAAATTGAAAATGCATGGCCGTGCTCAAATGGATTATTCGATGATCATTTGTTTGACAATTTGAACTCGGATTTCAAGGAATAATTTGAAAGCTAGTATGGATGATATAGAAATATGATCTACTATCAAATTAAGACATTAAGAGACTTGAGGAATAAAAACATTGCACACTCGTCTCGGACAAGTGGGAGATTGAAGGATTTATGTCCTCGACTTAAATGCAATTACTAATGTATAATGGATCATATTATAGAGATAATAAGTTCGTTATATTGGGTCGTCTATACGTCTTGCTAGAGAAAGCTATAGAACTTCGGATTAGTAAATAAATAAATCCGAAGCCCAATGTAACAGATCCTACAAGGTCACACATTAAACTTGGATCAACAAAAGAAACCTAGAGCCCAAGAGGACCCTAGGGTGGCCGGCCAAGAGAGCGGAAAAGGAGAGCATTCTAACCTAAATACTTTTATATATTTGGGTTAGGCAGAAAAGAAAATAATCAGTTTATTCTCTTATTATTTTATCTCTCCTATTCTCTCTCTTCAAAAATCACGTTATACTCCAAGAAACCAAAGAAGAAGTTTTCTTCCTTTCCAACTAGCATTGGTGGAGTGTTGATCTGGGTTGGTGGACTAAGTAGAGGAATCACATCTGAGATTCTCAATCCGGGTTATTCAAGCTTTGTGGAAATCACGCTACAAAGGTTATTTCTAAACTTGTATGTGATCCTTAATTGTATATGCATGTGATCCTGTTTTAAGTGCTTATGAATTTGATTCATGAAATTCCGCTTTATAGTACTTATAGTTTCCTACAGTGGTATCAGTTTTAGCCTCTTGGATATAGAATTTTGGTCACAAAGTTTAGTTTATGTATGATTAATTTTAATTTGATTAAGGGGAGGAATTAAATTATGGATTGAATAATTAATTGAAATTTGTTAAAAAGAGTTTTAATTACTTTCTTTCTCAATATTTAATAGCCGAATTTTTTAACCTCCTAAACCCTAATTTTCGAAATTTATAAAATTTTGATTTTAGATCTCTAAATTTCGAAAATAAATTCATGTTATTAATAAAATTTTCATGCTTAAAATCGTTTATGTATGAGGATAAATTCATGTAAAAGGTGTTTTATATGAATTAGTGATTAATTATATGAATAAATCTGAAAATTAATTAAAATAGAGATTTCAAAATTTAATTTTCTGTATTAAGCATAAAAATTTATGTTTAATTTAATCAAGATCACCTAATTAAATTTACAAGATGTTGTAATTTTAATATCCTTCAAGAAAAGAAAAAAAAATTAAAGGGGAGAAGAGGAGCAGCCAAGATGGCGGCTCCGGTGGTCTGCTGGCGAAAAGCCGGGGAGGGTGAAGCTTGACTGTCGGCGAGTAGTCGGAGTCAGCGAGAGAGGTGGTGGCAGCAGCCACACGCGACGCACGTTTGACGTGCTAAGCAGTGTGCTGCTCGCCGCCGCAGGAAGAACGCCGGTGCCGGCTCGCGAAAGAAAAGGCCGGCAAGTACGCCAACAAGGTGGCCTGCGAGGTCGCCTGGTTTTGCGTTGAGTCCGGTCATTTCGAGCGTGGAAGGCAGCCTCATGCTGCTGTGTTTTCACAATTTTTCGAAAAGTTTCAAAACAAAAAAATAAAATTTTTTTTAATTAAAAACGTGCCTAAAAGATCTGGGCAGCAATAGTTTTTTGTTTTGGAAATTTTATTTTGAAAACAAAATTTTTAGAAAGATAAGTAAATTTCAATTATGTTGACTTGGTCTTAAATTTCAATTCATAATCTGATTTTTTAATCTAATTAAAATTAATTAGGCTAGTATTTAAGGGATAGAATCTTTAGGTGATTAGTTATTACTCCATCCGTTTCTTAAAGATCTTCCCACTTACTGTTCCTACAGATACCAAGGAAAATCAAGTTGTGTGGGGCATGGTGTGAGTAAAGTAGGAGAGAGAAAGGGGTTAAGATAAATAAAACAAATAAAAAGGGGTTAAAGTAGGAGAGAGAAAGGGAGTAAAATTGAATTAATAATGTAATGGTGGACCATATGATAGTGATATGAGAGGGTAAATAGGGAAATTTGTTTTGCCAAATAAGGAATAAAGCAAAAGAGGGAAGATCTTTTGGAAACATCCTTAAACGGAAAGAGGGAAGATCAGGGAGTACTTAAAATTTTATCCTCTTGCTTTAATTAAGAATATTTGATATTTTAATTGATTGGCAAGTATAATATGTGATATTATTATGTGGCTTTTATATTATGATATATTTGCTATGTATGACTAGTATGGCCCAAATTAAGATAGAAAATACGATCTGCGTATCGTGATGTATTCTTGTAATTTTAAATACGATCTGCGTATCGTTAAGTATTTTTGTAATTTATTTAATTTAGTTTTTATTTAAATTATTTTGATACTTATGTAATCCAAAGAAGAGCCCATCAAGAGAAGGCCCATGGAAAAGTGGATGGAGATCCATGAAGAGTCCAAGAAGGAGCCATTGATGCTTAGTTCTTAGGATTAGGGGCCATACTAGATCATTTTATTTTCGCATTTTATTATTCTTTAAAATGCTTATAAGTTTATTGTATGTTGGTTATTGATGCGCTAGAGTTCACTAATTCATAACAACATAATAAACTTAGGCCCCGTAAATATTAAGGTTTGCTTTTCCAAACATAAAGTACTTATAAAACCCTTAATTAATAGTAATAGGTCATGCCTCCGCAGAGTGTTATCATTAATTTTGGGATATAAGGTAAAATTGCGAATTTTACAACTTAGTTTGGTTGTCCTTAACAAAATTAAAAGCGTTTTGAATTTTGAAGCAAGAGATAGTTAAACATGCGATTTTTATCCATCTAAACAAGAGTTATAAAGTGTTATAATTAGTAAAAGAGTTTACTTACCTTGATAATGTAACGTTAAGATAAGGCCTCCGTCTGCTTAGTGTTACATGTTGATAGGATCTTGTAAAACACTTATTCATAGGGGACTTTAATTTTGAATAGGTGGTCAACCTAGAAACCTTTTACATGTTTTAGGTTGCTTTATAAACATAAAATTGAACTTTGCTTTATTTTTCTGTCTGTAGATATCATGTCTAATAACAACAACAACAACAACAACTCCGGTTTCAACATTCGTCCTTTTCTGGAAAAGGACAAATGGTGAAAATTTCCTTAATTGGGAAAGGACCTTAAGACTCGTTCTGAGGTTTGAGGGTCGAGAGGACGTCTTAGATACCCCGCTTCCTGTAATAACTGATGAATCAACTGACGCTGAAAAACGTCGTGCAAAACAGGCTAGTGATAAGTTTATACCAATCACTTGTTTGATGGTAGCAGCCATGGAGCCGAACCTCCAAAAGAGGTTCGAAACCAAGGATGCCTACACGATCATGCAAGAGCTGCGGGCCATGTTTAAAACTCAGGCCCGAGTTGACGGTATGAGACTAACAGGGAGATCCTTGAATGTCACTTGAAGCCGGGTCAAGCTGTTGGCCCCCATGTGTTCGAAATGATGGGTCTTTTCGAAAACATGGAAAGACTTGGGTTCCCTTATAGGCTCGAGTTGGCTACTGACATCATTCTCCACTCACTACCTGAAAGTTTTAATCAGTTCAGAATGACCTACAATATGAATGAGTCTGAAAAGACTTTGCAAGAGCTGCATGGATTGTTGGTCAATGCTGAAAGGAACATCCCTAAGGTTGAACCAAAGAAAGAGGTTCTGTTGGTTCAAAAGGGAAAGGGTTTCAAAAAGAAATGGGCAGGAAAGAAGGACAAAGGCAAGCAAGTTGCCACTGTCGCTGAAAAACCTAAGCCAACCGCCAAGCCCAAGGTTGCTGCGGAAAGCAAGTGCTTCCACTGTCACAAGATTGGACACTGGAAGAGGAACTGCCCGATATACTTGGAGGAAATAAAGAAGTCTGGGGCTTCTACTTCAGGTATATATGTTATAGAAATCAATTTGACTTCTACTTCTTTATGGGTATTTGATACCGGTTGTGGTTCTCACATAGTTAATGATGTGCAGGGACTAAAAAGAAGTAGGAATGGCAAAAGGCGAGGTAGAGCTACGCGTTGGAAATGGAGCACGATTGCTGCACTTGCCGTCGGGAGCTATAGTCTACACTTGCCATCTGGGCTTATTTTAGAATTAAATAATTGTTATTTCGTTCCTACAATAACTAAGAACATAATTTCGGTTTCAGTTTTGGATTCTGAAGGTTTTTGCTTTGAAATAAAGAACAAATGTTGTTCCATTTCTTACAATAATATGTTCTATGCCAGAGCTAATTTGATAAATGGTTTATATGTGCTTGATAAATCATTACAAGTCTATAACATAGATAGCAAGAAAAAAGAAATCAAATGATTCTAACCTAACCTATATTTGGCATTGCCGAATGGGTCATATAAACCAAAAGCGCATTCACAAGTTACAAAAGGACGGTATAATTCCATCATTTGATTTCGAATCATTTGATGTATGTGAATCATGCTTAATGGGTAAGATGACAAAATCACCATTTACTGGAAAAGGTGAAAGGGCCAGCGATCTTTTAGGACTCATACATACAGATGTATGTGGTCCTATGAGCACAAAGGCAAGGGGAGGGTTTAATTACTTCATCACCTTCACTGATGATTTGAGTAGATATGGCTATATTTACTTGATGAAACATAAGTCGGAATCTTTTGATAGATTCAAAGAGTTCCAAAATGAAGTACAGAATCAACTTGGTAAGACAATAAAAGCACTACGATCCGATCGTGGTGGTGAATATTTGAGCCAAGAGTTTGATGATCATCTAAAGGATTGTGGAATTCTTTCACAATTAACTCCACCAGGAACACCACAGTTAAATGGTGTATCTGAAAGGAGGAATCGAACATTACTAGATATGGTTCGATCTATGATGAGTCTTGCTGATCTACCGATTTCTTTTTGGGGATACGCTCTCGAAACTGCTGCACACACACTAAATAGGAGCCCGTCAAAGGCTGTAGAAAAGACTCCATATGAGTTATGGAATGGAAAACCTCCAAACTTGTCTTTTCTTAAAATCTGGGGATGCGAGGTCTATGTAAAGCGGTTACTATCAGACAAACTCGCACCCAAGTCAGATAAATGTCTCTTTGTGGGGTATCCAAAAGAGACAAGGGGTTATTACTTCTATAACCGTCAAGAGAACAAAGTGTTTGTTGCTCGTGATGGTGTCTTTCTTGAAAAGGAATTTGTTTCTAGAAAGACAAGTGGGAGTAAAATAACACTCGAAGAAATTCGAGATGAGCAACAACTGGACGTGGCTCACACCATGTCAGAGACGGCCCAACAAAAGAAAGTCAGTTAGGAGATAACGTATTCAACGCTGAACCTCTACCGTCCCATTCGAAGTTGAATCAAGCAGAAATCTTCAAACTGTTGAAGAGAACGTTTCTCTTGATGCTCAGACCCCGCGTAGGTCTAGTAGACCAAGGATTCCAAACAAAAGGTTGGTTGATTTCCTAATGACTGAGAATTCTGAAATTATGATTTTGGAAAATTCAGAACCTACTACCTACAAACAAGCTTTGACGAGCCCAGACTCTGAGAAATGGCTTGAGCCATGAAATCCGAGTTAGACTCCATGTCTGAGAATAAAGTTTGGACACTGGTTGACTTGCCTAATGGGGTTAACCCTATTGGATGCAAGTGGGTGTTCAAATTAAAAATAGACAAAGATGGAAATGTCTATGTCTACAAGAAGACTGGTTGCAAAAGGATTCAGACAAGTTCATGGTATAGACTATGATGAGACCTTTTCACCAGTAGCAATGCTTAAATCAATTCGGATACTTTTAGCGATTGCTGCATTTCATGATTACGAAATTTGGCAGATGGATGTCAAAACCGCATTCTTGAATGGGTTCTTGAATGAGGATGTGTACATGACACAACCTGAAGGTTTTGAAGATCCAGAAAATCCTAAAAGGGTTTGCAAGCTTCAGAGATCCATTTATGGATTGAAGCACAGCATCTCGGAGCTGGAATCTCGGTTTGATGAGGCAATCAAACAATTTGGTTTCATCAAAAGGAAGAAGAGTCTTGTGTTTACAAGAAGTTTAGTGGGAGCAGCTTAGTCTTCTGGTTCTGTATGTAGATGACATACTATCATGGGAAACAAGCATACCAATGCTTGAGTCAGTCAAATGGTAAAAGTTATTTCTCTATGAAGGACCTTGGAGAAGCTGAGTACATACTGGGAATCAAAATCCATAGAGATAGGTCTCGAACGATGATTGGGCTAAGTCAAGAAACTTATATTGATAAGGTTCTTACAAGGTTCAACATGGAAAACTCGAAGAGAGGTTTCGTTCCCATGTCACATGCATCTCGCTTAGCAAGTCAGTGCCTGACTGAGTCTGATGAGTTAAAGCGAATGACTTCTTATGCTTCGCTATAGGGTCTATCATGTATGCCATGATAAGTACTCGACCTGATGTTGCATATGCCTTGAGCATGTGCAGCAGGTTCCAAGAAAATCCAGGAGAAGCACACTGGACTGCAGCTAAGAGCATCCTTATGTAACGCCCCGACCTCTAATCATCGTGGTTAAGTTAATTAATCGATTATTAGCAGCGGAACCTAGATAGTCGGCGCGATACCGCCGTACTTTCCATAAGGAAAATACAAGGCAACATAAAGTCATAAACTTAAACATTTCATAACATGAAGCATAATATAGGTCCAACATTAGTCTTAATTAATAGAAACTTAGTCACTAATCAGAATTTTGACATAAACTTAAACTAAAACCATGAGAGTCTAGATAATCTAGATATCACTTAGATCCTCACTGCTACGCCATCCCGTTATCACCATCGGTACCTAAAACATAAAACAAAACGTCGTGAGCCGAGTCTCAGTAACATACTACTCTAACATCGTAAATTCATTCACATCATTTTAGTTAAAAACAGGGATAATAGAATAAGTAAAACATTTCACAAACATATCATATCATGTTACATTATCTTCTTTATCATGTTCATCATCATGTATATTTTACTTTGGTAACTTGGCTAGTACAACGGAAGGGACGTCTCCCCAAAACATCATAACATCATAAACGGAAGGCAGCCACCCGAGGACAAAAGCCCTCACTAAACGGAAGGTGGCGTTATTTGCCCAGAATGCGCGGTGCCACCACGAGGACAATAGCCCTCACTAAACGGAAGGTGGTTAACCGGCCGGAAGGTGGCACGGACCGGGATAACAGAATACTATTAGAACGTCTTCACTTGAATTTATCATGTTTCATTTCTTTTAAGCATATTATTCATCATCGTGAATAAATATATTCTTCATTTCATCATAAATCATATCATCATTTCATAACATCAATTTCATCATAACCATCATAAAACATTTCATTTCGATCCCCCACACCCATATATAAAACAACTATTAATCATGATCATAAAACATACTCGAAGGAGATGGGGTGTTAGCAGTAGACGTTACCTGAATTCCTGCTAAATAACCTTGATAGCCGGGGAGGCTTGTAATATCCTTTATCTTCCTTAATCTATCAAGAATAATTTTATTAATGAACGTTCGTTATTTAGCTTTTAACCTAAATATTGGTTAGCGCTTATTAAGTCTAACGGTTATTATAACGTCGTAAATGTCTCCTTAAAGGTCATATTTCTTAATTGCTATTAACTTTTAATTAGGGTGACTCTTTAACAACTAATTTAAAATAACTCATTTAGCTATATTTTTAGAATTATCGAAACATTAAAGTTATCACTATTACATATTATAAAACCTTTCGAAAACATAACATTATTCTAGTTCATAGTTAATAATTAATTAGTCGTCCATTAATTAGTTAGAGTTTAATAACTTTAACATTATTTTAATGTTATTTAGTCATAAAACTAACAAGTCAAGTAACTAATTATTATAAGTGAACATAAGGATTAGTGAAGTACTCATAACTTAAACTCAATTATAACAACAAGCTTAATGACTTATTTTTAATTAGTTTTAAACAACTCAACTAGTTTAGAAATCATGAATTATAACCCAATATAGATTTTTAGTAATTAAGTTAGGTGGTTTAGTAAAACTAACTAAATCAGTCCACTAAAGCTCAATATATTAAAGTAACACGATTAACTTAAATGATTTAACTAAGTAAATTCAGATTATAAGCCCAACATCATACTTAACTTGATTAATTAAACTAACATAGCTTAATGAAATACTAAATCAGTTTTAGTTTAACTCAATTTGGCCCATCTAATATAAGTAGCTTAGCTAAAATAATAAAAGTCAGATTTGAGCCCCATTTAGTGAACATGCAACACTTAAATTGAGTTGGTTTAAGTTTAACTAATATAAATCAGATTTTTGAAACCCAACTAAATCCATGCAACAATTAACTAAGTTGGTTTAACTAAGGGCCCAATCTAAACTAACCTAACCATTGACTACCTCTTTAAACTTAAAAAAAAGAAATTAGAATTGGGGGGAAAACTAATTATAAGAGGTAGATTCTTTACCTCTGCTACTTAGAGCAGGGACGCACAAAGCAGAAAACGAGCTCCGACGAGCTCCGGTTGAGGCGGCGGAAGCAGGCGACGACACGGAAGACCTACGGCGGTCCTCGAAGCTTCGGCGGCGGCGGAAACACGGGCAGCAGCTGCGCGCGAAACAGAGGAGCGTGCGAGAGAGCGTGAGAGAGAGAGGAAGCAACGACGGGCTGCGACGTGGGTCGCCGGCGAGGGACGGTTGTGATTTTGCCGGTCAGAAGGCGATGGTGCGCCGAAGGTAGTGCGCACAGTGGCGGTGGTGTGGTGGTGCCGTGAGAAGAGAAGGAATGAGAGGAGAAGAAATTCTTTGTGATTTCTTGTGGTTTTATGTTTTGTAATTGAAACTCATTTCTTCTGTGTATTGATGGACAGATTTTTGGAGACAAAGGTTGAAGGTGGAAGGATGGTGATTGGTGATTTTGTTGATAGGAAGCTAGGAGAGGGGACAAGTAGGAGATAGGGGGAGATGGTAGGTGATTAATGGTGGTTCAATTAAGGGAAAATTAATGTAGGGGACAAAGAGGTGGGTGGTGGGTGTTGACCGTGGGTTTGGGGAAAGCTGAACAACAGCTCCCTTCATTCCTTTTTCTTTCTCATTTCTTTGGATGTCAAAAAGTTAAACTTTGCTATTTACTTTGACTTGTATCTATAATATTGAAGTCATAAACTATATTGTAAATAAAATCATTTACCATAATAAATATCATTAAAGTAATATGAATATACTTATTTTATAAAATAACTTTCTCCAGAATAATTTCGAAAAATTTTAGGACGTAATTATGCTAATAAACATAATTAATAATTAATAAAACGAGTTTAAGGTTCGGGGTATTACACCTTAAGTACTTGAGGAGGACTAAAGGCATTTTCTTAGTATATGGGGGACAAAGTGAGTTGGTTGTTGAAGGTTACACGGATGCAAGCTTCCAAACCAACAGAGATGACTACCGCTCTTAGTCAGGGTATGTCTTTCGCCTGAATGGAGGAGTAGTGAGCTGGAAGAGCTCAAAGCAAAGCACTGTAGCAGACTCTACGACAGAATCAGAATATATAGCAACAGTTGAAGCAACTAAGGAAGCAGTTTGGATAAAGAAATTCTTGACAGAGCTGGATATCGTACCTAGTGTTTTAGAAGGAATTGAGTTGTTTTGTGACAACAATGGTGCTATTGCGCAAGTAAAAGAGCCAAGGTCACATAACAAGTCCAAGCATGTGATGAGGAAGTATCACCCCATTCGAGAGATAGTTGACAGGAAGGATGTCAGAATCTGCAAAGTTCATACGGATGAGAACGTGGCTGATCCGCTAACTAAACCGCTACCTCAATCCAAGCATGAGTGTCACGCTAGGGCTATGGCTTGAAGCAAATGTTAGAGTGGCTTTAGATTGTACTAGGTTTAGAGAAACTTATTACAATGTAAAGACATGGTTTTGCTGTTTATGTTTATAATAATAAATTTTGTCTTATTTAATTTTGGTTTGGTATTAAATAAAATGTCCAAAATATATCTTGAATTCTATGGTTTTGTCAAATATGTGATTTGATGAATGAAACACCATAAGTGAACAGAATTCATAGAATATTAAAGTTCCTAATCTAAGTCATTAAACTGGACATAAATGACTTATTAAAGGGATTAGCATATAAGATTGATTGATAGCGCCGTTTCATGGGCTATGGAAACATAGAGATGTTTAATCAATCATAGGAATATGTATAGTTGATACATAGTCGAACTTGACCTACTTAGAAGTTTTATAACTTCGAAATTATATTAGTAGATTCCTGAGACATGAGTAGAACATTACTTAGCCCAATGATTAGTATAGCTTTGATACTGTCAAACGTCATGTCGTAAAAGGGGACTATAAAGGCAGCATTCAGGTTGTGCTAAAAGTTGAGTGGGAGTATTGGTTACTACAAGATTGGAAAAGTCCTCCTATATGAGATATGATAGGTGTCTTGGCCCCTTGAAGAGTGAAAAATTGAAAATGCATGGCCGTGCTCAAATGGATTATTCGATGATCATTTGCTTGACAATTTGAACTCGAATTTCAAGGAATAATTTGAAAGCTAGTATGGATGATATAGAAATATGATCATACTATCAAATTAAGACATTAAGAGACTTGAGGAATAAAAACATTGCACACTCGTCTCGGACAAGTGGGAGATAGAAGGATTTATGTCCTCGACTTAAATGAAATTACTAATGTATAGTGCACTTGCGGTATTAGTTTTTATTCATATATTGTTTGACCCTACAAATCAATACCTCATCAAGAGAAACACCCGACACACCAATAGTAGCATAACATAACGCTCTGGAAGATGAGGATGAAGGTGGCCAACAAAAAAAAATATTGGACATAAGATACGGGTTGTTTTTCCTTCTACCACACTAATTAAGAAAATAAATGTTATACAGAAAGCTGAAAACAAAAATCTATGTTATTTTCATGCTTGTGAATGTAAGCAGTGGGAAGCAAAACAGGGAATAGAAAACATTGGCATATAAAGGCTTTTAGGCTATGTTCAGTTCACTTTATTTTTGCTTATTTCAGATCTAATCAGATGAGATCAGATCAGAAAAAATAAGTTCAGATCAGATCAGATCATGCTTATATTTAAAAATCATTATACTATTAAATATCTTTCATTACATATTAGTAAAAATTATAATAATTGAATATTAATAAAGTACTCATTGAGAAGAATCAAACAAGACCCCACATGACTATATTTTTTCTTATATATTGAGAAAAATCTAAAAGATAAGATCTTATAATCAGATCAGATCAATTCAGATCAGATCAGATCAGAAAAAATAAGTTCAGATAAAAAGAAATAAGTTCAGATCAGATCAGATAAGTTCAGATCAGAAAATTTCAGGTGAACTAAACATAGCCTTAATGAGGCATCACCAAATCAACAACTATTGTTAGCTATTCTAAAAAAAATTGGCATGGTCCAATCTAAAGTTTACACTCATCATTTTATATACAAAATTTAGGATTTCAGGTGTTTAAGCATTGCAGCAAATATTTCTCTATCTGACATATAAGCTTAGCAAAACATGGAAGAGAACAAATCATTATGATGAACACTAAATACTGCTGACTATTCCCATTCTCCATGTCTACAAGAAAATGAAAATTGTTGCATGCTTAACATCCTGATTAGGGCAGAATATTGACATGGTATATAACAAAATAAATCAAACAGAATCAAAATTTAAATAGAATAATAAAGAGAATATAAAAAAACGATGGATCCAAAATAAAAGGCACATGTCAACTGAATGTAGGTGTAAAGCAAGTTAAGAAATCTATAGCATCAGAATAGAAACAAAAACAAACCTTTTATGCGCCAATCGCGGCAACTTAGGAACCTCTTCAATTAATCGTCCTTTATTTCGACGAATCTCAGCATTCAACGCCACAATCGACGCCTTATTCGACTCATTTGCAGCCAATTCTGCTTTATGTAGTGAATTTACAAGTTTAGAAAAATCAATCATTTCAATTTTGAGAAACCCTAAATCCTCCTATATGAGATATGATAGGTGTCTTGGCCCCTTGAAAAGTGAAAAATTGAAAATGCATGGCCGTGCTCAAATGGATTATTCGATGATCATGTGTTTGACAATTTGAACTCGGATTTCAAGGAATAATTTGAAAGCTAGTATGGATGATATAGAAATATGATCATACTATCAAATTAAGACATTAAGAGACTTGAGGAATAAAAACATT
The DNA here is from genome assembly GCF_026745355.1 of Beta vulgaris subsp. vulgaris. Lineage (NCBI taxonomy): Eukaryota > Viridiplantae > Streptophyta > Magnoliopsida > Caryophyllales > Amaranthaceae > Beta > Beta vulgaris. The sequence continues at coordinate 29,867,158 of NC_079210.1, read as the reverse complement.
GCACACTCGTCTCGGACAAGTGGGAGATTGAAGGATTTATGTCCTCGACTTAAATGCAATTACTAATGTATAATGGATCATATTATAGAGATAATAAGTTCGTTATATTGGGTCGTCTATACGTCTTGCTAGAGAAAGCTATAGAACTTCGGATTAGTAAATAAATAAACCCGAAACCCAATATAACGGATCCTACAAGGTCACACATTAAACTTGGATCAACAAAAGAAACCTAGAGAGGGGAGAGGAGAGGGGGCTGATGAGAGATGGGAGATGAGAGGGGTTTATGCTTTGATAGAGGAGAGATGGGGGGCTGATGAGAGATGTCGTTGCTTGCTGGTTTGAGTGAGGAAGTGAAGTTTTGGAGAGTGGGCAAGTGGCCCCCGTGGCCCGCGTTAATATATTAGTTGGGTTGGATAACTGATCCGGTACACTAAAGGACGGGGGTCATTTTTTTGCCTAGCTTTCCCTCCCAACTTATTCCAGATTTTCCGATCTGGTTTTGTAAAAGTCGTATATGTTACTAACTGAAATATAAGGTTTTTTCCACTATTGAATATGAGACATCTATTTTAACCAAACATGATGTGTTTTGCATACAACTAAAAGTTTAGATATCGACTTATATAAAATTATCTTTATTCAAATTGTCGAATATATCAATAAAGTATACATATATCGATGTCATGTTCATACAACTTTTTGGATTTAAGCATACTAGAGGGTGCTAAACTTTACATAAAATTACATGTTACTCCCCCAAGTTGCAAAAGTTGCACATTGCTTACTCAAAGTATAACTCTGTTAACTTTTCTACTAACTTTAAATTTAATATACAGAAAAAGTTATGTGGCCCCAAAAAATAGAATGACAGTTATAGTTTACAGGACAAAAATTAATTTGCCAAAGGTAACTTAATATGGCCATTTATGGCTCCAAAAAAAATGTGATTTTTCTCCAAAATTCTCCAATTAACGCCTACTTCTCCTTCTTATTGTGCTCTGAAGCTCCCAAAAAAAACTCCAGTACCAACTACAGTGATAAATTTTCAAACCTGATTGGAACTTATTGGAACTTATTGGAACTTATTTACGTTAGGGTAATATTTATGTTATTAGGGTGCGTTCTAGTCAACTTATTGGCCCTGAACTTATTGGACCTTATCTGAACTGAACTTATTGAACCTGAACTGAACTTATTGGAACTTATTAAACCTGATTGGACCTGATTCAACTTATTGGACCTGATTGAACCTGATTGGAACTTATTGGAACTTATTGACCTTATTAAAACTTATTAGACCTTATTGACCCTGATTGAAACTTATTAGACCTTATTGGACCTGATTGAAACTTATTAGACCTTATTGGACCTGATTGAAACTTATTTGACCTTATTAGACAAAAACATTGACCATGAATAACATAAATATTACCACTAACGTAAATACTACCCTCAAAATTTTTTTATGGAGTAATAATTATTATAATTCGTCCTTTAAAAAATAATGATTATTAATTATCTCTTATGATAATAATTTAACAAAAAAATTTACTATTTATATATTTGCCTATACATAACTTTCATCACTAATATATCTAATAGTCTTGTTTTAATTTTATAAAACACTAGTAGAAAATCAAAAATTGATTAACCTTAATTATTTGACCATGATTATAATATTATTTAATAGCAATATGAATAATCAAATAATAGACAATAATACAAGTATAATACTATACATTGTGGTACTTTAATAAAAAATTCTAATAATAACATAATCAGCTAAGAGTAATATGAATAATAAAATAATAGACATAATAAAAATAAATAATAAAATAATAGACATAATACAAATAAATAATAACATAATAGACACTAATACAAGTATAATACTATATAATCATTGTGGTACTTTAATTATAATTATAATAATAACATAATCCGCTAATAGTGATATGAAATTATGAATAACAAATAATGGACAATAATACACATGTTTATTAAACATTGACTATTTGGACCTTATTGGAACTTATTGGACCTTATTAGAACTTATTGGACCTTATTAGACGTGATTGGAACTTATTGCACCTGATTGGAACTTATTGCACCTAATTGGAACTTATTGGACCTTATTAGACCTTATTGGAACTTATTGCACTTATTAGACCTTATTGCAACTTATGAACTTATTGGACCTGAAACTTAATTTTTTAAGTTGAACAGAACGCACCCTTAATAAGTTCCATTAAGTTCAGTTCAGATTGAATAAGTTCGGTTCAGATAAGGTTCAATAAGTTCAGGGCCAATAAGTTGAAGAGAACGCACCCTAAGGGTGCGTTCTGTTCAACTTACAAAATTAAGTTCCTATGTCCAATAAGTTCAAATAAGTTCAGATAAGTTGCAATAAGGTCTAATAAGGGCAATAAGTTCCAATAAGGTCTAATAAGGTCCACTAAGTTCCAATCAGGTGCAATAGGTTCCAATCAGGTGCAATAAGTTCCAATCAGGTCTAATAAGGTCCAAATAGTCAATGTTTAATAAACATTTGTATTATTGTCCATTTTTTTGTTATTCATAATTTCATATCACTATTAGCTGATTATGTTATATAAGAATTTAATTAAAGTACCACAATGATGTATAGTATTATACTTGTATTAGTGTCTATTATTTTATTGTTTATTTGTATTATATCTATTATTTATTATTCATATTATTTTATGATTATGTTATTATTAGAATTTTTTTATTAAAGTACCACAATGTATAGTATTATACTTGTATTATTGTCTATTATTTGATTATTCATATTGCTATTAAATAATATTATAATCATGATCAAATAATTAAGGTTAACAATAATAATAATAATAATTATAATTACAATATTTTGCAATTCGTCTTTAAATAACTAGAGATAACATGTTAAATATATTAATAGTAAATTTTTTTTGTTAAATTAATTATCATAAGAGATAATTAATAATAATTATTTTTTAAAGGATGAATTTTATTAATTATTACTTCATAATAAATTTTGAGGGGTAGTATTTACGTTAAGGGTAATATTTATATTACTAATAGTCAATTTTTTTGTCTAATAAGGTCAAATAAGTTTCAATCAGGTCCAATAAGGTCTTATAAGTTTCAATCAGGTCCAATAAGGTCTAATAAGTTTCAATAAGGGCCAATAAGGTCTAATAAGTTTCAATAAGGTCAATAAGTTCCAATAAGGTCCAATAAGTTCCAATCAGGTTCAATCAGGTCCAATAAGTTGAATCAGGTCCAATCAGGTTTAATAAGTTCCAATAAGTTCAGTTCAGGTTCAATAAGTTCAGTTCAGATAAGATCCAATAAATTCAGGGCCAATAAGTTGAATAGAACGTACCCTAAGTCTAATTTTTGTATTAAAAAAAAATATTCCTACTAGCCCCGCGCCCCCCACAAGAAAATCTAGGCAAAGTTGTCAGAAAACAATTGGGGAAGGAAGATACGATTGCATAAATCATAACACGGTGGCAAAAATTCAAGCCTCTCATGAGTTATCATCTTGACACTATACTCAGCAGTCAGCACCATACCAGTTTCTCTTTTGTTTCTCTGTGTCATCAATGGCGCTGTGTCCCAGAACTCTCACCCCCACATTCCTCAACTGCAATGGCACCTCGTTTACAACATCAAAAAGGGAACCTCGTCGTTCACTCACCATTCACATGATGGCCTCCTCCGACATCGTTTCATACGAAGAGGGGACCCTCGAAAGACCCAAATGGAGTGGGAAGACCCCACTTTCTCGCCTTGTTGGGGCCTTGATTTCCTTTAAACCCCTTTATTCTGCTATGAAGTTTGGTGCCAGACAAGCGCTTATCAGGTCTTTCCTTTTTTTTTTCAACTTTCTTGATTTTTTTGCAAAATTTCTTAGGATTTTTGGAGTACAAGGGTATAATTCTGTTTTGTTGTAGAGAAATTGTGAATATTTGGGATGAAATTTTATGGTTTTAGTTGAATTAGTGGATATTGGTATATTGGATTTTTACTCGTTTGTTGGTTGGGACTAACTTTTTTTTTTTTAAATTAACATTAATTCATTAATTCAAAATCATACGACATCTACCAAGTATTAAACAAATACATATCAAAATAAAATAAATACAATTCTAATATGATAAAACCTCGATCGTTGAGTAGATATAACACTTCTGAAAACCCTCGTCTTTCACATCGTTGTTTGATACAGACCTCTTTGCACTTTGAAGTAGAATTGGATTTAATTCAAGTGATTGTAAATGAAGTCTTGACATCGTTTCATTATATTTTGTGTATATTATAAATTTTTAATTCTATTCCTCTTGTGTTCGAGTGAGTTTAACAGTTTGACTTTCATATCTGTCGAGTTTTAACTTTGACCATTAATATATTTGAGTATCATATGGGTAGAAATTATGAAAAGTTCTCAAATAAGTATTACGTTGAGTAAATTGACATTGTTTATCAACTAATTCCACTTTATTTTTCTCGTTATTATATAAAGAAAAACTCAAAAACAAAGTCGAGTACTTTTAAAATATTTTTTATAATTTTTACTTAGTGCATAGAGCTGATCAAAACTGAGTCCGACCCAGCCCAAAAAATCAGCTGGCTTGGGCACAAAAATGTGGCCCAAAGATGGGATCTGGACACAGACTTGGTGGCCCATATTTCTTCCGGGCCGGATTGTGGGCAAGCAAACAGACTTTTGGCCCGGTATTGAGTAATTGAGTTACATAAAAAGTTGGATGTAACACTTATTAAATATATTAGTAATAAAAAAATGCATCGAGTTACATGAAAAAGTGAATGTAATACATCGATCTCGTTTGGTAACCGTTGGAACTTAATTCTCATGGGAAGTCTTATTTCATGGAAAGTAAATTCCCTTGTGTATTTTCTAGGAAATGGCTTTTGGTGTTTGGTTGAGCATATGAATTTGTAATCGACACAAGAATTTCTAATTACCAAGGGGGGTTGGTGATTAATTTCCTGCACTTCATAGGAATTTCCATTTCCTTGAAAATTCTATTTGCCATGAAATCCCTATTTTCTGCATACCAAACAACTATCCTATTTTGTACTTTCTAGGAAATTCAAATTTCAGTGGAATTTGAGGTGAACCAAACGACCTCTTATTAAGAAACGCAAAAAGTATATATATTTTAAAAATATTAAATATACATTAAGACAAATTTAATACATTGCTTTATGTATTAGTAGACATGGTTGAAGTGACTTAAGTGGATTGTGCAAAAGTAAAACGGTTGCATTAGTTTTGAGATGGATGGATTAATCGTAACTTAGTTTAATGAGAGTTCTAGTTTCCCATGTTTCTTTCCCTGTTTTTGTTAATTTGCTTACTGTTGCCTTTTTCTTTCCTTTCCTTTTAATAAACATAAACTTTTGGCCTTTCTGTTGAAGATGATGGAATTTGAAGTTGTGGGATATGAAACAGTACAGCTGAGAAAACGAATATTCGATGGAGGGAAATGACCAAGGAAATATTGGAATCAGAGGTCTACAAGGAGATGGAGAGTGTTGAAAACCCGAACATTGTATACCCAGATTGTAATTTCTCATCCAATGTCTCTTTTTCTTTCACATCTAATAGCAGAGCTCATAATGTGGCTACTTCAGTTTCGAAATGGGATTCCGCTTTGGCATCTTAGACAATGTTACTAAAACTTGGAATAATGAAGTTATTATTATGGCCATAATTTGCTACAATATTGAATCAGAAATCTCTGGTGGGGAAGTTGAAATCAAAACATGGGAAACCAATTACGGCTCGCTTAAAAGGCGGAACTAAAATCCGGTAATAGTAATGAGTCAAACGTGTACTTGTGAAAGGAAAGTCTCAGGCCAATGTCGAGGTTAATGCATGTCCATCACTCCATCCTCAAGAATCTCCAATTCTCCATAAAAGTTCCATTAACATTCAAAAAACAAATATATGGTGGAGAATAGTAATGGAAATTGACAACGGAAGTATACATTTTGACGTAGTCGATGAAATATACATTTTGACGTAGTCAACGAAATATAAGTTGTATTGTAATGATCATTATTAGATTTGACTTAAGTTACATAATTAGCCATAAATTTTGTTATTGGTACGGTCATTTATTTTTGTATACAAAATGTTATACATGGATGAAGTAGTCAAGGGAGTTTTTGTGTTTTCTTTCTTTTGTCCTTTGATGAATCCAGAATAATGATTATGTGACTATTGACTGCCAATGCAGATTACTTAAATCCCTTTCATGCCTATGATGAAGGAAACCTTTCATGGCTGGTAATTGCTTATTCATGTTGGTATATTTATTATTCGAATGTGTTATTTCTGTTATATATCCTTCTTGGTTTGGTGCTTTTGTTTTGATGGAGACTATTGGTATTTGGTGGTATCGATGGAGGGGCTTAAAATTGTGACAACTTACTATTTGCAGACACCGAATTACGGATACGTATTGGCTAATCTATCAGTACATATAAGCAAGGCTTTTATCCGCTTTGGCTAGGGGTTTCCATGTCTCTAGTGTCTACAGATCCTGCTGAAAATGGGCTAGATATGTTTGCTAGCTTAAGAAGTGAGAATTAGGCAACAGGAGATGCTTAACCTCTTATGTGACTATGATGTAGAAGCTTGTAAGTTGATGTTTGCAAATACCATACTGTAACTTTGAACACTGAATTCCCAGATGCATGCATAGAATAATCCTCTTAGGAGTCACTTGTGAAAATGGGCATCCACCCTTAAATTCTGCATACCTTAGAACTGGGCGTTAACATCTTTAACCGCTATGAAATTTCAAATATGGCACAAGGCGTTTGTCAATTCTAATTTACAGCCCCGTGTCTTGACTTCATCTAGTAGCACATCTCTTCAATTGACAAGGAAGTCTCTGGTATAAGGTTCTTTGTTCGTAGGATAGAAATTGCCACCTATTAAGGAACTTTACATGCAAACAAGTGTTACTCCTAGGATACTGGGTTTTCAAACCTAGAAGCCTTTAGGCAACCCAACTATATTTTTTTCTAGTATTCTTTTCGGTTGCCATTATTAAGCTGAGAACTTTATACCTTGGATCTTGATGCTCTACCCGAATGGTGTATGATGAATCGGTCATTACATGTTAATGCAAGAGCTTTTTTTGGATACACTGTATGGTGAACTTAAATTATATAATGTTCAAATGTAAGTTAATCAGTCCCAAGAGCACCAGAAATCACGAGATTGCTTTGTATGTGTAGGCTGCAGCAGAGGCGGAGCCTGCCACGTTGTCAATTACTAGAAGAGCTATACCCGATGCTTCTTCGCTGGATGAAGCAATTGAAGTAGTACGTGGGAATTGGCTTCGCGTAATTGAGAAACATCATCAGCAATACTCTCGAAATTCCACTGTTGGAAATATCTTAGACATAGGATGCTCCATAGGTTGGAGCACAAGATTTTTGGCCGACAAATATCCTTCTGCTAATGTTACTGTGAGTTCTGGTTCCTATTTCCTTTCTGAAATGCTATTTCGTCATGTTATTCTGGTATTAAGATGGTTGGGAAATGTGCTGACTGCAGGGATTAGACTTGTCACCTTATTTTTTGGCTGTTGCTCAATTCAAAGAAAAGAGTAGACCTTCAAGAGGAAAATGCATTAATTGGATCCATGCAAATGGTGAAGATACGGGCTTGCCAGCCAAGTCATTTGACCTTGTTTCAATTGCTTATGTTGTATGTCTCACTTAAAAACTTACTCATATTCATTGTGGTAGTAAGAGCCCATGATCATTAATTCTGTTGGTCTTTTCATAAATCGTTCTTTCCGTTGCTTTGTTTTGATTCATGTGTTACAGAACTTTACATACTAACTATGGATACTGTATGCTTTTGAACTATGCCTTGAATTAATTATCTGGTGCTAGGATTAACCAAGCACGGGGGTCTTGCTGTTTAGTCTATCTAATCTGTTTTAGTTTCTGGTTTAGTTGCATTTGTTTAGGTTAATTAGTAGAGTACTATATAAACCCTATAATTGACTTCTGCCTCCATATTTTGTATCATGTAGTCTCTCTCTCCAAAACCTAATAAAATCAGTTATCCCTGCTGTGTGGACGTAGCTAACACATTGTTAGTGAACCATATTAAATCCTTGTATCAATTGTTCATTAATTGTTTGTTTTGTTAATTGCATTTGTCACAACATATGCAGTCTCATGTTGCTCTTTGCTGAGTTATTTTTAGTCAAAAATAAGATGTAAATGTAAGAGAAGTATTACTGAACAGTCAACACTTAATAGCTGGTTGTTTCACAGTTTCAGCTGTAAAATGAGTGCATCATCATAGCAATTTTTTTTTCTAACATAGGCATCATAGCATTATACTGAACACTGAAAATATATCTGTCACGAAAGTATGTTGGTAATTTTGTAATGGAACTAATGAGATGGCAGTTTGATTTTTAATACTAGAGCTTCATGCTTTAGTTTGTCACTCTTTAGTTTTTTAAAGTTGTATGATGAATAGCCTTGTCCACGTACAAATTCATTGGAGCCTTGAAGAACCTAGTAATAGTATTTAGTGGCTGACGATCTGGTAACTATGAATCCAGCTTCATGAATGTCCAGCAAAAGCAACAGTCAATTTGGTGAAGGAAGCATTCAGGCTTCTCAGACCAGGTGGAACCATTGCCATCACAGATAATTCGGTAAATAATATAGTAATCTCTTATCTTCCAAAGTGGTTTTATTGCTGTGTCTTTGGGATGCTAACATAGTATTTGTCTCTTCTGCAGCCCAAGTCAAAAAAGCTTCAGGTAAATTCTCTAGCCTGCAACTAGTTAACTGATAGAGTTTGTTGTAGAGTCTTGGTTGGACCCCCATAGATCGTAGTTTTTGCTGCCGTGATAGTCTGTTCCAACTGTGACTAACCTTGACAAGAGAGGTTGATTCAAGATGGAGAATATGCTCTTAAGAATATTGAAATACATTTACATATTGATATGTCTTCCGTTTGTCAGGCTCCGCCATTTTTACAATCCCTTCTACTCTTTGTGGAGTAGGGCATATTTGGACACAAATGCAATGCGTTCTTTATAAAAAGTGTGTAGGAATATGCCTTAGGTTGAATATGTTATATGAAGGATAAAAGAAGACATAAGGAATCCCAGATTTCTCAAGGAATCTATACTTCTGCCTCCTCTCCTGGTCCCTTATTGTCTTGAAAGCCACATTGAAAATCTAATCTGCTCAACTTTCGTGCCTGTGTAGTTTTCTTCTATATTTTCATTATTGTGCCTGGCTGCATGCACATTGGTGATATTATTTATGCCTATTGATGCCTGAGTAATGCGTGTTCACTTCAACGTAAACGAATAGTGTTCACTTTTTTTTTTTTTTGAAAGGATAGTGTCCACTGTTAATATTAGTTTCAATAATTAGCAAAATCAGCTTCAATAAAATAAAGTAGTTTGAGTTGTAAACACGATAAGGAATAACAGTGGAAAAACAGCAATAATCAGTTTCAATAACTATAAATCAGTTTAATCAGTATAACGAATTTCTTGGCAAATTTTAGGTGAAGTGAATAATAGGCCCTAGATGATACTTCTTCCGTTCCACTATAATTGCACCTATCACCACTTGACAAAAGCCATGTAGATTAATTGTGGGACCCATGTGATAGGAGAGAGATAGAGAGCAGATAATACCATATAAGGAAATGTTGCAATTAATGTTAAAACATCCAAATAAGGGAAACATTGCAAATAATCAGTATGTTAATAATAGGGAAAATTTTGCAGCAGGGATTCTCTATTGTTGTTATTGTGGTTTCAACTTAACTGCCTAATGTGAGTTTCATTTCAGGAACTGTCTCCAGTACTATTTACATTAATGAAGAGCACAGAACCATTTCTTGATGAATACTACCTGCTTGATTTGGAAGCCACACTAAGTGAAGCTGGATTTACTCATGTTCATACGGTTCTCACGGATCCCAGACATAGGACAGTCACAGCAACAGTTCCAAATTAATTTTTTTTTCTATGAAAGCAGCATGTATTTATTCATTCTCTGTTTAGTAACATACGGCAATACGCCGCTAAACCAACTTTAGGGAAGCAAATTATGTTAAAGTTTGTTTGATATATGGGCTGTATTTTACAAATTTTTTCGTAAGATATTTGATTTGCCTGGTGTCCTATACCCTTACACATGTAAATACGAGCATTTTTTGTGTAACTGTCTTCTCTTGATCTTCCACTTCAGCTGTTACAAATGCTTCAATATGGGGCTTCTAGTTATAGATAGCCTTATTCACAAGTATAGATTAAGAGCTGACGATAGCCAACTGGTCACAAGGCAAATTGAGCTTGACAAGGGGAACCAAGGAACAGATTGTGAAGAAAGTGGGCAGTTGTGGTCATGCAGGCTGAATTTTGGAAACTTGCCCCCCTCCCCCCACTTGACTGTTTTGAAGTTTGAACCAGTTTGACTTAGTGATCGAACCGTCTGCTCTAGGTGTCTCTAAGTATAATACTCCTGCGATTTGTAAGTAATTATTCCACTTTTAATGGTCTCAAGTGCACACCTTTAATTTAGTCCCTGGTCCCTGCTTTGCCAGTGCATCTGCATAGCATTTGACTCTGCTTCTTTGTTGAATTGTTAAGTTTCATCAAGAGGAAACTTGTGTATCGTGACGAGCATCGATATCAAAGTTGTAACATATCTGAAGATTTATGAACTTTCTTAAGATCTAATTAGCAGTACATTCCATCTTTTTGATCAACTCAGCAAATGTTTGCTGCTAATCCATTTCAAATTGCTACTCCGAATTACTCAAGCCTATCACCTATTTAACTAATGCTAGAGTATATATCCAAAACAGATCTATTTCTTGCCATGCTTAGTTCATTGCATCTGAAGATCTATAACCTTTCTTAAGATCTAATTAGTAGTACATTCCATCTTTTTTATCAACTCGAGCAAATGTATGCTACTAATCCGTTTCAAATTGCTACTATGAATTGCTCAAGCCTATCACATATTCAACTACTGCTGAGAGTATATATCCAAAACAAAGCTAATTCTTGCCAGGCTTAGTTCAATGATAATACAACCTTCAGCTATTTCACTTATAGGACTCCTAGACAGGGCTCACCTTACAACAATGGCCACTGTTGTAGGAACATATAGATGCATATATAGCAAAATTTCAGATGTCAATTTCCTAACATCTATCATGGATTGCAAACTTAATTAAATACATGAATAGTTCAATAAGGGTTAGATGTACAACCTGATCTTTATGTTGTAGGAAAGCTTTGAAGATCTGAGAGCTCCAAGTGTTGCTCCTCCAATCAGTCCACGAACACCAGTTGAACACCAACGTCTGCTAGAACGAAAGAGAAGAATTCTCTTATTTTTAGGTGATATAATTGTCGGTCTTAGGAGAGGAGTTTAGGGTTTCTCAAGCTTTCTCTTTTGTGAATAAAAACTGCTTAATGAATTGATCACCTAAACCCTAATATTATATCCTATATATAACAGTAGAGTTATAGGCAAATTAGGAGAACTAGTTCTCCTCCCATTTTCCTTATGGCCAGCCCAACCCTTATCCTTAATGAATTTGGATTGCTTTGTCCAACTTCTGCTACAATGTGTGACCTCATAGAATTAATATATCTTAGTTATAGGCTCAATCAATATTGTCCTCAGTATGAACCTTGCTTAATTTATATACTCTTTTACAACGATCTTTCGAATAAGATGAAATTTCCTGAGCACAAGTTTAGACCTTCGATGAGATCTGGTTCCTTAGACTGAGCAATGGCACCGTTGTTGTCACAATTTTACTCAACGACATTGTCAATGCGAGGAACTACACCAAGCTCACTAATGAACTTTTTTTTTATCCAAGCAACTTCCTTTGATGCATGTGCTGCTGCAATATACTCAGTCTCTGCTGTATAATCTGGATGGTATTATTCTCAGAGCTCTTTGTTATTTCTATAGGAACACAACAAGAGGGCCGGGGGGGGGGGGAGGTGTGAAATGTATGTGTAGGAAATGAACGTAACTTTATGAGGAATTATAAAACTATGAAAGGAACAAGAGAAATACACAAGGGATTTTACGAGGAAAAACTTCTTGGGCCCAACAAGAAGAAACAACCTCGATCACTAGGATTTTTAGACTCAACTCTTTCACTATAATAGGCCAAAAGACCTTTGTTACAAACCTATTATCTCTCGGGCCACTCCTCGAGTTCCTCTACAAACTCAGTCTCAATAACATTTCCCTCTAACTGTTTTTCCTCTCGAACTTCACTCGAAGTTCATTTCTCTTTCTTTGCTTCACTCAAAGACTCACACTTTACAATATTTCACTCAAACCCCTTCCCCAAACTGAAACTATAAGAGTTCTTCTCAACTCTTTTCTCAACTCAAAATATAGAATAATAGAATGATAGAAAGTGCTAATGAAACAATGAACTCATATGGTAATGAAACATGGAACTTGGAACTTTGAACGTTGGTGGTACTAACTCAACAAACGTGATACTCAAATTAATACCTTTGTAGATTAATTATCACTTTGTTAGACACACAACGGTGTGACTACTAAAAGTCAGACACACTTTGAAACATAATGAGACATTAATATTTATAGCAGTGATTGCTTAGAACGTGTGATTATAACATGAGTTAATGGTAAAAACATTATCCCATGATGTTCCTCAACTAGAGAAACACGTTCCTTTTTTACACCCATGATCTCCATGATATTTATTAAACGTGTTTGATGGAAATGTTACTGCTTCCTTAATTTTAGCAACCACTAAAGCAGTAAATCGAAAATCTGATTTAGTTTAAAAGTATTTTATTTAATAAAACCAAAATTAAATCCTTTTATTAAAATATTATCTTCAAAACTATTTTTCATAAAACTAAAAAGATAAAATGTTTCCTTTAAAAATATTTTCCATAAAATAAGATCGTTAACAAATAAAAACAGTTTCCTATTGTCTAGGCTTTAATCACTCAAACGACATAGACTAACTGTTGCATTATTTAACATATGTCTAGTTCCTTTTAATTCGTTAGTTCTTTTAACTTACTATGATAGTGTTAGTTCGTCACTTTTAGACACATGTCTCTGACAAGCTAAAGTCGTATCACCTAATCAAAAATAACATGAGGTCCACTAACTAGTAGTCAGAGAAGTCAGGATCGAATCTATAAGGAGATAGTTATTGTAGACACATAATTGTGTCTTCCTATTTAAGGATCAAATGATTAAACATACCGCGTTATTAGTCGACGCGATCCAACGGAAGAACAAGCTAAAGAACCACTCCAAAATTGTATTTCAAAATGATATTCTAAAGCCTAATAAATTAATCATGATAATTAATTGTATTTGAGCCCAATTCTTTGAAAAGCCCAATTAATTGGTAATTGATTGATTTATTTTAACCAATATTTTCAAAAGATATTTTTTATAAGCTAAAATAAGATTTTATCTCGGAAAATTAGATATTCGTAATTAAAGGGATAAAAGAAATCTTTTAAACGCGGTTTCAAACAAAGCTCGCGAAGGCTTGCCAGGAGTCAGGCTGGTGCACCAACCTGTGCATAGCGCACGGTTGTGCGTCAGGCGTAGGTCTGTCCACATGTGCCAGGTGCACTAATCTGCACTTGGCACATGGATTTCTGACTCTATCAGCGTTCTGCATCAAGCACATTTCTTTGCTTGAGATATGTAATTTCTTTCTTATCTAATTCAGAACGTGTACCACGTGCACGATTTTTATTAGGCATGCCGCGTTATGCGCTTGACACGTCAGTTGCGTCAGGCGTAGTGTCGTTCTGCCTATAATTACTATTGGTTTCCCCAATCAAGGGAGGCTATTTCATTATTATTTTACGAATAAAAAGAATCCTTACTACTCACGAGTACACAATCGACTCTAAAAATACTCAAACACTCAAATACTTTCGATAACTTAATACTTTCAATCTATTCCTAATCACACTACGTTCTTGGCTCCACGATTGCTCAGTCTGAAGATCGTTGTGCTTTTTAATCTATACCGCATAGGTATAATCTTGAGGATCCTTAAATAAATTATTTTTATATTGAAGTTACTATCAATTTTCTTTCTTGATGTAGATCTTTAATATGAAATCGCTTTACTGTATATTTTCTAACCCGTGTTCATATTATTTTTGCCATTGTATATTTTATGCCCGTCTGATCGTTATATGAATATTATATGATTGTTCCTGCTTTATTATTTTTATCACCCACATGTTATTTTTGCTAATCAAGACCTAAAGAACTGTTCTAATATTAATCAGATTAATTTGGACAACCTGCTAGGTTCCCTGTAAATTGATTGCATAATAACATATCACTAAAAAAGTATTATTTTTATGTGTTTTCTAAACCAACTTAGACTAAATATTTTAGGGCGTATAAGAATATTTATGATTATTCTTTGGCATAAGATCTGTAATGAATCGATATTTAGTAGAGGCCAGCAATGGACAACATAGTTTCGGATTGTGTTATACCCTCACCCTCGAACTCAATCTTTGGTTCACTTTGACCATTTATCGAGTCATGATGGGGAAATCTTCATTAGATAATTTGTCCCTACAGTTTTTTCATATCCAATTAGGTTTATGATTCTTCCTAAAAAGAATTGTTGGCGACTTTTTTCAAAACAATTTTCAATAAAACCTTAACAATGGGGTAGTCAAATATAATATGTGCTCACACCGCATAGGCGAAATAAAAACATGCCTAGAGATTGGCGACTTCACTGAGGAGGATTTTTTTAAAAAAATATTTTTTTCAATGAGTGGGTGAAACTTGAAAAATGCGATACGTTCTTATTTTTATGCCTTCGAATAACATACAGTTTTGCATATGCATGGCTATTGTTCAGCCACCATAAGGAAAATCTACTGTTTTGCATATGCATGGCTATTGCACTTTGTCCTTCCAAAAAAGCTTCCTGAGCGATAGTGTTGGGTCTTAGTTATAAGCAAACCTACCCAACTATGACATTGTTCTCTTGTTCCCGACTTAAGATTGGAGTGCGTCTTACACGTGGCCACCTCTTTACGCAGGGGTACGAAACGTGGGATTAATCACTTAGTCATGGATCCTTTTTAGACTGAACCTAAACCTGACCAATAGTTTCAAATATAGAACTGGACTTTAAGTTGGAACTTGGGATCCATGTTATATGACATTTGCATGTAATTGCAATTCTTGCCTGATGTTATCCTGTCAAATTATCGTTATTATGCGTCGTTCCTAAAATTGCGTCTAACGAACATAAAAAATCATCAATTGCCTAATGCGTCAAAAGTGTAGGGGAGTAGTGCGCCAAGCGCATTAAGTTGCGCTTGGCGCACCACTCTTTTGCCGCGCACAACGATGCTGTGCGGCACGCAATCTGCGCGTCGCACTCTTTTCGCTGATTTAGTCGTCGTAATGGACGATCTTACGTACATTCCTATGTTTTTCCGTCTGCCTTCGCGTAGTACATGCTCTAATAAGAGGTCTTACCTAATCTAAAAATAATCAATCTTTTCATGCAAGGTTTAGTCTCTCCTAAAAAGTGCATCTAAAATGGTCATTGTAGAGTTAGAGTTGTCATGCATGTCTACCTCTTCCCACTTCATCCTTGCTAATCAACTAATTTTCCTTATCAATCTTAAATTACCATATTCAATCAACTTCAAAAAACTTACTTTTTCAAAATCAATTCTACACCCTTTTCTATTCTACTCTTTTTCAAAACGCATTTACTAAACATCATCATACATGACATTTGCAAAAATATATCTATCATCTTTTCCTAACAAAAGATAAAAGGGAAATTTTCACTGGTAACCCTATACTATGGAATATTTGTAATGGTAAATCGTTTTTTCTGTTTCAAAAATAGCTCTATACTTAGTAATATTATACAACCGTGACTTTAATGATGATTAAATCGTTAAGTCAACCCTTAGTGTTATTGGTTTACCTAACCCAACCCCAACCACCACCCAACCCACTAACATCCTAACCAACCACCATTGTCCCACCCCTCCACATGAACCCCACTCCACCAACACTATCCCACCCCTCCACCTAAACCCCACTCCACCACCACGATCACAACAAAGGTAGCAACACCACCATCAAATTAAAGAGAAGAATATATATATATATATATAACTCTTTCTCTCTCTATCACTAGACCCTCTCTAGTTTTAAGACCCATTTTCCTGCCATGTTGGTGTTTCGCGGTGCTTGCGCCTAAGCTATGGCTCAAACTCGCCGTCAATTGGCTACAAATTCTTTAGCTAAGAGGAAAGAGTTAAAGGAATCCAGTAGCAAGAAATCGACACAATCTGAGGTACATTCAAAGAAGGGAGATACAGAACCCATTGATGCTGAGCTGATTGATCAGGAGAATGGTGATGATCATCCGAGTGATGATATGATTGATGCGATTCAGAATCCGGTGAATATGTGGCTGAATCTATTGAAAGATACGGAGGTGACGCATGCAAGTAATAGAGGAAAATAGAGTGCTGCTCAAACTATTCATGTTTCATCAAATGGAGGTAATTCGCAATCACATACTAAAATTGCATTGGATGATATTGAGGATGAAATTCATTACTGGAATTCTGCAATGATTTGTTATGTTTTAGGGGCAAATCCGCCATTAAAGATCATAGAGGGTCTTTTTAATCGTGTTTGGAAAAACCAGGGGATTGAGAAGGTTGCTGTGATTGGCAAAGGCTTATTCATTGTTACGTTTAATTGTGTTGCCAGTTTGCAGACTACATTGATGGTGAACCTCAATTTTTTGATGGTAAACCATTGATTGTAAAACGATGGACGGCTGATATTGATATTAATAAGAATAACCTGAAAACAATTCCTATTTGGATCAAACTCCCACAATTAGACCTGAAATATTAGGGTGAGAGAAGTCTGGAGAAAATTGTTGGTTTAGTAGGCCCGTTGATTAAGATGGATCAAGCTACTAAACTTAGGGAGAAACTGTTGTTTGCTATGGTGCTTGTTGAGATACAGATTGAGCAAGCTCTTCCTGATGTTGTGTTTCTTGAGAATGAAAAGGGGATTATGGTGGAGCAAAGGGTTGAATATGAATGGAGGCGTTTGTTGTGCTCCAAATGTAAGAATTATGGACATATAGTGGAGAACGGTCGAGCTTCTCAGGCTAAGAAGTGGGCTCCTAAGGGATAAGGAAAACCCAGGGGAGACTAAGGCTCACAAGGCTGATGGACAGCCTACTACTTATATTGATACAGATGGATTCCAATTGGTGCCTACAAAGAAGGCTAGTCCTGCTAAAAGCCCTCAAGTAGGGCAGGCTATACAGATCACAAATGTGTTTTCTCAATTGATGTCTAAGAATGATGATGGAGGTGTAGTGCCTGAATGTGAGAGTGCGCATGTTCACACTGACAAGGGAAAGGCTAGTGAGGGGAGGGAGTCCCCTACTAGTCATGGATAATATCTTAATACGGAATGTAAGAGGCCTGAATAGCCCTACCAAGCAAGTTAAAGTGAGAGAGTTGATCAATCTCCACAATGTTCAGCTATTCAGCCTCTTAGAAACCAAGGTAAAGTCTCCTAACCTTGGTAGATTTTATCTAAGTATGTGTCCAAAGTGGTGCTTTTTCACAAATCACCATTGCAATGATAGTGGAAGGATTGTCTTGGCGTGGTAACCTGGGTCTTTCACTGTTGATATCAGATATGTTTCTGCACAGATGATTCACTGTAGAATCACTACATGTCACAGTAAAAAGACATTTCTATGTACATTTATCTATGGCTTCAATGATGCTATGGGAAGAGAGAAGATATGGTCTGATTTGATGGGAATAGCTTCTCAAACTACTGACCTTGGTGTATAGGTGGGGATTTTAACTCTGTTCTTAATAGAGATGAGAGGATTGGTTCCATAATCAGAGATTCAGAAATAGGGCCTATGAGGAGATGTGTCTCTAGTTGAAAGCTTGAGGATGTTAAAGCTACTGGTAGAATTTTACACTTGGAACAACAAACAAACTGGAAACCAGAGAGTCGTGTCCAAGATTGACAGATTCATGGCTAACTCTGAGTGGAATGCTGAATTCCAGGATGCTGAGGTGTTCTTTATGCCATAGGGTGAATTTGATCATTGCCCTATGTTAATCAAAACTTGCCCTATGATACATGGCAAGAAACCTTTTAAGTTTTATAATCACTGGTGTTTCAATGAGTCTTTTAGTGAAGTAGTATCTGAAGGGTGGAGAAGGCATGTATATGGGGTTCCTTCTTTTTAGGTTCTGAAGAAATTGAAGCTTCTGAAGTTGGATCTCAAAACCCTTGATCAAAGAGGGCTAGGTGAGCTGCAGGAGGCTGAAAAAGCTACAAAAGATAGATTGTTAGCTACTCAGCAAGAGTTACACTCCCATCTTGGTGATTGTAGGCTGGCTCAACTAGAGAAAGAGGCTCAGGTAGTGTATCAGGTAGCTTGGGGGAACCTTCACTCTGCTCTACAACAGAATGCTAAGCTACATTGGCTAAAAGAAGGTGATGAAAACTCCAAAACTTTCTACAATAGCATTAAAGCTAGGTAGAAGAGGAACTCTATTAAAGCTATTCAGTCTATGAATGGACAATGGAGAGATACTCCTGAATCTATTGAGAGTGCATTTTTGGAATTCTATCAACAACTGGTTAGTGCTTGTATGATGTCTAGGACTACTGTGCTGCCTGACATTTTACAGTATGGTTCATCTCTTACAGCTGGTCATTGTGTTAGACTGAGTTTCAGCTTCACTACAGAAGATGTAAGGAAGATGATGTTTAGTATTCCAAGCAACAAGGCTACAGGTCTGGATGGATATAGCAGTGTTTTCTTCAAGGCTGCTTGGGAGATTGTTGGTGATGAAATTAGTCAGACTATACTGGGTATGTTGAGAACTGGTCTGATGGTTAGAGAGCTAAACATTACTACACTTACCTTAGTCCCTAAGGTGAAGATTCCAAACTCAGTGAGTGAGTTCAGGCCTATTGCATGCTGCTCCACCATCTACAAATGCTTGTCTAAGCTCATTTGTGCAAGGCTTAACACTGTATTACTTGATATAATCAGCCCTACGCAAGGTTCTTTTGTCACTGGGAGGAACATTATACATAATGTGCTTTTATGTCAAGACTTGGTAAAGATGTATAGGCCTTCTCAGAAACAAGCCTGTTGCCTGATGAAACTAGACATTAAAAAAGCTTATGACACTATGGAATGGTCTTTTGTAGAAGAAATGCTGGTTGGGCTCCAATTCCCTGCCTCCTTTGTGCAACTTATCATGATGTGTGTGACTACTCCCTCTTATACACTAATGATAAATGGCAATCCTAGTGAGATGATTTATCCTAAAAGAGGCCTAAGACAAGGGGATCCTCTCTCCCCCTTGTTATTTACCCTCTGCATGGACTAGCTCTAGAATCCTCTCTAAAGTGGGCACTCTTCCTGGCTTCAAGTTTCACTCAAGATGCAAACATATGAAACTGAATCATCTCATTTTTGCAGATGATCGATCTGCTTCTGTTCTCAAAAGGGGATTACAATTCTATTTGTATGCTTATTAGTGCCTTGAAGATGTTTTCTAAGACATCTGGCCTCCATATGAGTCCTGAAAAGTCTGAAATGTATCTGACTAGCATGACAGAGGATGAGATAAGTAGAATCCAGCAAGTAACAGGCTTTAGGATTGGCTCTCTTTCATTTAGATACCTTGGTGTACCTATGAGCACTAAGAGACTGAAGGTGAATGATTATGAGGCTATTATTGACAAGATGTGTATGAGGGTAAAGGTGTGGAGTAGCAGGAACCTTTCCTATAGTGGGAGGCTGCAACTGGTCAACTTTGTGTTGATGTCCATTTATGTATACTGGACACAATTATTCATTCTCCCCAAGGTTGTGCTTCATAACATTAACTCCATATGTAGGAATTACCTTTGGCATGGGTCTTGTGACAGCAACAACCCTGGTTATGTTGCTTGGGACATGGTGTGCACTTCCAAATCTCATGGTGGTCTTGAAAAAGGATAACTTATGGGTGAGGTGGGTTCACTCTGTGTACCTTAAAGAGGCAAATTGGGAAGGCTATCAACCTCCCTCTAATGCTAGTTGGGTGTGGAAGTGTATCTACCATGTCAAAGACCAATTGTGGTCTATGATTGCTGTAAATGATGCTACTCAGTTCAGTATTGCTAAAACCTACAAGGCCCTTCTCCCTAATGGACAGCATTGGAGATACAGTAAAGGCATATGGAATAGGTTCTCTATTCCTAAGCACCGGTTCATTCTTTGGCTTGCTTTGAAGCAAAGACTAATGTCTAGGGAGAGATTGGCCAAGATGGGAATTACTGAATGCACAGATTGTTGCTTATGTGGTGGTGCTAGGGAGACTCATGCTCATCTATTCTTTGAATGTGTTTTGAGTAGGAGATGTTTGCAACAGATCCATCTATGGCTTGGTGTCAGAAGATCATATATAAATCTATATCAACATATGACTTGGTTGCTTAGGAACCACAGGTCTGGAAGCTTTCATAGGAAAGTCTTCATGATAGCACTGGCTGGCCTTGTGTACCAGATATGGAGAGCTAGAAGTGATGCACTATGGAACAATAAGGTTCCTTCTATTAGGTCTACTGTTCAGCAGATTCAATTCAGTGTAAAACATAGAATCATTCAAGTGTATAGGAAAATGACCCCTAGGGAGCATAGGTGGTTTGATTTGTTATAGTTTGGTGTTTGAGGTTTATACCTCTGATGGGGTGCAGCTAAGTTCATTCTTGGCTTGCTTGATGTAATATGGCTTGTTTTGAGTGCTATATACTTCTTTCTTGCTTCTCAAAAAAAAAAAGAGAAGAATATATGCAAAAGCACATCCGACCCCACGTACATCACCAATGGCATCAACATGAAGGGAGGGGGGACAGAGTGACGGTGAAGATCTGGAGAGGCATCAACGAAAGAGAAAGAAAGATGAGAAGAGAATTCACAGGGAGGGAGAGAATACAAGGAGAGAGAGAAAGTCATCAAAAGGGAGAAAGTGACGGGAGTATAGTGTTCTCGATGGAAGAGTGGTGCTGGTTGGGGATTTGATTGGGTTAGGTAGTCGTTTGGGGTTAACTTGGATTAGGATAGTAAATAGGTTTAACGGTCGAAGTAATGGTTTAACCATCATTAATGTCACGATTGTATAATATTGCTAAGTATAGTGTTATTTTTGAAAGTCAAAAGAAAATCGGTTTAGCATTGCAAATGTTCCATAATACAGGGTTAGCAGTGGGAATTTCCCAAGATAAAAAACAAGGGGTTCCTTTCAAAAATGAGTTTTGAAAATTCTAAATCCAGTTCAAACACGTTCATCCAATCCAATCATCCAAATTCAATTCATCTTACATTCACTTTAGGCCCATATATATCAGAATCCACTTGCATTCAATCTGGGCCCATATGCATTAGAGTCCATTTTACATTCACATTAGGTCTATCTAATTTGAGTCCATGCATTCATATTAGGCCTGCTAGAATTAGAATCCATCTTAGGCCCATATAAGTCTAATTCAAGTCAAATCTAGGTTAACCCTATTCTATGTCAAGCCCAGTCCAAGTCTATTCCAATTCAATGTAAAACTCATGTGCATCTCACAGTCTAATATAAGGCCCAAATCATTCCCAAAGTCAATCCAGTCCAATTCCAAACCCACATAGGACGAAGTGCAAACCATTAAGCATAGCTAGCGAAGCTAGCATCCCCTTAAGACCATAATGACACCCCTTGACTTAGCTAATTAATCTAGTCACCCTTAAGACCATAACAACACCCTTTAAGTCCATAACAACACCCTATAAGACCAATGGCACCCCTTGACTTAGCTAAGCTAGCTAGTATCCCTTAAGACCGTAATGGTAGCCTTTGACTTAGCTAAGCTAGTCACCTTTAAGACCATAACGACACCCTTTGTGTCCATAACGACGCCTTGACTTAGCGAAGCTAGTCACCCTTAAGACCATAACGACACCCTTTAAGTCCATAATGGCACCTTGACCTAGCGAAGCTAATTATCCCTATAAGTCCATACTGACACCATTTAAGTCCATAATGGCACCTTGACCTAGCGAAGCTAGTCATCCCATTAAGTCCATGATGGCACCCTGTAAGTCCATAACGACACCCTATAAGACCATAATGGCACCTTTACCAAGCGAAGCTAGTCATCCCCAAGACCATAAAGGTGCCCTCCGAGTTTAGCGAAGCTACTCATATCTTACATCTATAGTAGTCCAAATCCTTGAGTATAGCGAAGCTAGTCTACCCTAAGTCCATAATGGCCCAAAATCATCGAGTCTGGCGAAGCCAATCACCCATAAGTCCATAAAAGGCAATCCATTAAGTATAGTGAAACTAGCATAAAAGCCCAGTCATCTAGTCCATTTTGCTTGCATAGTCGACTGCAATCTAGTTCATATCTGCATATGCATATAGTTGGGCCACGTTGCCATCATAACCATAATCATACCCATTTCTAATCATTTCCCATTTGCACTTTCAACTTCATTGCTCATCTCTCATTTTTATTTCTGTTTCTTTCCGTTTACACTCCCACTTCTCATTTCTCATCTCTACTTCGAAAATAATTTCTTAAAACTTACAAGCGAGGCTCACGCGAATATATTCATGACCGGTCGAGAGAATACACTTTTGGAATGCCTAAACAAGGACAAAAAGTTGAGCCTACACTAAAGCTCATTAAGCGCACTATCACTACCCCGACTTTATTTAGAGTCATGAAGATTACCTTTGAGCGCCTTCACCATAGAGGTGCGATCACTTTCATAGGGTCTACCGCCTTCACATTAGAAGCGCGATCACTTCCATAAGGTCTACTCCGGACCCTGCACCTCAAAGAAAATTCAGAAGGTGCACACATTTCAATTGTGAATTCCAACAGAACAATGAACATCTGACATCTAGTGTCAAACACCATCATTGCTCTATGAAACATGGTCGATGACAACAGACTACCAACACTTGCTATAACGAGAATCAGCATCACCAACAACCCTTTTGCATAGTGCATTAACAATTCAACAGGCTTAGTATTTTATTTCTGGCTTCCTAGGATGAGTCAGAGAGTCCTTATCCTAAGCCATTTATGTCCTTTCCTATCGAGTTTATGTCACTATAGGAGCTCTCTATAATAGCCTTTTCATTTTCATTTCATTTTCATTGGCCTTCCATCATTTTATTTATGCTTCTAATTCAATGATGGAACTTAAATCACCTAATGAACTTGACTAATAATAATAAAAGAGATCTTAAATAAATAATAATAGAGAGATTTTTTGCTAAAAAGAATGAGAGTCTAGAGAGAAAAACTCCATCCTCTTTCTAGAGATTTTTTCTCTACTTTCCATTTTCGAACCTCAGTGAGAGCTGGAGCAATGGCAAAGGGTTCCAAAAAGGGTAATGGTAGAAAGAAGAATAATCAAAACTCGAAGAAACAAAAGGGTCAGCAGAAACCATAGAGTATTGATGCTAGGAAATCGAAGAATGTTAATGAAATTCATGATTTTTCGGCTCTCAGCTGAACATCGAAGGAGGAGAACGAAATTGAATCCCATGCTTAATTCGTTGGATATTGCAGCATCGAACATGGATGGTGCAAACTTTGAAGCAGCGAGGAGTCAGGTTGCTAACTAGGTAGCATCGGTGAGAACTCCGCTCTGTCAATCTGTTCCACAATTGGTGAATCCTTCACCTCATCCAATGCAGCAGTTACAATGCAATCCAGGTAATACTAATTGGAGAAATTCTTTATTTGAGAGTATTCAGGAGGAAGGGATTGATTTAACTGTTGCTGGTAATGTGAACCATGATGTTGAGTATAATCTAAATGTAGAGGATGTAAATCGGTTTTCTCCTATTGCTAATGCGCAAAATTCAAATGCCATTAAAATCAATGATGATGATGTGAAATCAGAAATTGAATTTTGGAAAAGTGCTTTGGTGTGTTATGTTTTGGGGGTTAAGCCACCATTTAGATAATTGATGGTTTTATTCGCCGCATTTGGGGTAAATTTGGGGTGGAAAGGGTTGTCATGAAAATGAATGGTGTTTTTGTTGTTCGATTTAGAACGCAAGATGGTAAGCAACAGGCTATTGATGCTGGTCCGATTCTATATGATAAAAAGCCTGTAATCATCAAAAACTAGAATCCTGTGCTTGATTTAGCAGCTGAAATGGTACACGTGGTTCCTACTTGGGTACAACTTCCAGGTTTGCACTTGAAATACTGAGGTCCTAGAGCTTTGAATAAAATTGTTGGAGCTATAGGGAAACCTATTCGAACTGAGATAGCCACAACTCAAAAAGACTCAATTGAATTTGCTAGAGTTCTGGTCGAGGTCAGGATTGATCAAGAATTCCCAAATGAAATTTGCTTTGAGAATGAGAATGGTGTGTAAGTTGTCCAGGTGGTGAAGTATGAATGTAAACCAAGCTTTTGTAAGGATTATGGAGTGGACATACATTGGAGGAATGTAGAGTAAAGAAGTATGAAGTGGATTTGAGGAAAAGTAAGCCAAAGAAGGTATGGGTAAAGAAGACAATTGCTCCTTCTTGTGGGGATAAACAACCTGCAATTATTCCTGTTGTTGCTCATAATGGAGAAAGAGAAGTGGGTGAGTCCGAAATGCAGCAAAAAGATCATACAACTGTGAATAATCAACAAGGAGTGGGGCAGAAATAATATGAGGCGATTGGTAATGCAGTAGTAGAGAGAGATAAAGATGGGAATCGAAAGTCCATGGGTGCAATGTGTAGTGATACAGGAGGGGCAGAGGAGGTTGTGATGCTTCCTCATGGCTAGTATAGGCTTCTGGAATGTCAAAGGCCTGAAAAGTCCTACTAAACACTCTGATGTGAAATGGTTTCTGAGCCATTACTCAGTGGGACTTTTTGGGTTCTTGGAAACAAGGGTGAAGGCCGTAAATTTTGATAAAGTCTTCCCCAAAATCTTCAAAGATTGGAGCATTTTCACCAACTATAGTTATCATCCAAGTGGTAGAATATCGTTGGCTTGGTTACCTAATATTTTTGTTGTTGATATTAGGTGTCATGGTGATCAGTTTGTGCATTGTGAAGTCTTGCATAAGGCTTCAGGGAAATTTTTTTTGGTTGACTATTGTTTATGGTTTTAATGACAGAGCTGATAGACAGAGGTTATGGAGTACTCTTTGCCATTTAGGGAGTAATTTGAAGGGTGTCTGGATTATGATGGGTGATTTCAACAATGTGTTGAATTTGGAGGATAGAATTGGCTCAGCTGTGACACTGAATGAACTAGGTGACTTTAGGCATTGTGTCAGGGAATGTAAGATACTGGAGTATTAGACGAATGGGCCTTTTTTCACCTGGTCTAACAAGCAGGAGGTAGAGAATACAATTTTTTGTAAGATTGTCAGGGTGTTTGTCAATGATGAGTGGTTTGATACTTTTACAAATTGTATAGCTGAATTCCTTCCTGAAGGTATATCTGATCATTGTTCATGTTTGATCAGACCTGTGAGTTCTGTGGTGTCTAAACCTAAGTCTTTTAGGTTGTATAACAGGTGGATGGATGATCTTGATTTTATGACTAAAGTGCAAGAAGCATGGGGTGTTAATGTTGATGGTGTGGCTATGTTTAAAGTAGTTAATAAGCTTAAAAAGTTGAACCTTGTTCTTAAAGCCTTGAATAAGGAAAAATTATTCTCTGATATTAAAAATGAATCAGTTGCTGCAATGGTGAAACTTTTTGAGATACAGAAGAGAATTCACCAGGATCCTAGAAATAGTGAGCTGCACAAAAATGAAGAGGAGGCCATAAAGAATTATGAGTTTCTTAACAAGGCTAAAATGAGTTTTTTTGCAACAAAAGGTGAAGAGTGATTGGATAAAAGGAGGGGATGAAAATACCTCTTATTTTCATGCGTGTTTGAGAAAGAGAAGGATGCAGAACCATATTAGTAGAATAATAAAGGATATTAATGGTGTTTGGCAGGATTCCCCTGAGCAAATTGAGGAGGCTCTTGTTTGGTATTACAAGATGTTGCTTGGCACACAAGAGGAAAGGAAAGCAAAGGTGAGCATGTCTATTGTTAATGAAGGTCCTATTTCTTACTCGTGAGCAGCAAATAGGGTTGTGTGAGGCGTTCAATGGGGAGGATGTGAAGAGGGCATTTTTTGATATTGATGATAAAAAAGCAGCAGGGCCTGATGGTTTCTGAAGTGTTTTTTTTAAGAGGACTTGGAGCTATACAAGACAAGATATCATCACTACAGTGCTGGATTTCTTTCGTACTGGAAAACTGCTAAAGCAGGTGAATGCCACTAACTTATGCCTCATCCCTGAATGTGAGCAAGTTGATGATGTAACTAAATATAGACCAATTACATGCTGCAATGTTTTATACAAAATTATTTCAAAGATGCTTTGTCAGAGGTTGAAAATAGTTTTACCACATATTATTAATCTTGTTCAAAGTGTGTTTGTGGAGAAAAGAGTTATTATGCATAACATTTTCTTGTGCCAAGACTTGATGAAACATTATATGAGAAAGAATTTGCCTGCCAGATGTACAATTAAGGTGGATCTTAGAAAAGCTTAAGATTCTCTGAATTGGGAGTTCATAAGAGATTTGTTGGTTGCTATGAATTTCCCGGAGAAGTTTGTTCATTGGGTGATGTTGTCTATTACTACTCCTTCTTGAGCCTTAATGGAGCTATGTGTGATTTTTTTAAAGGAAAAAAAGGTTTGAGACAAGGAGATCCCATCTCTCCTTTACTCTTTGTGATTGCTATGGAGTATCTGTCTAGACTTCCCCAAAGGATGAGTAACAAACCAAGCTTTGAATTTCATAACAGATGTGCCTCTGTGAAGCTCACCCATCTAGTATTTGCAGATGATCTGATGATGTTCTATAAAGGGAAGTTAATTCAGTGATATTAATGGTTAGAACATTGAAAGCATTTCATAAGGCTTCTGGTTTGTCTGCGAGTAATGAAAAAACTGCTGTGTACTTTGGTAATATACCTTCTGAGCTGCAGGAGAGGATTGTGCAAATGCCTGGCTTTCATAAGGGTTCCTTTCCGTTTAGATATTTGGGGATTCCTATCACATTCAAAAGAATATCTAAGGCTGATTGTGATATTCTGACTGATAGAATAATGAAAAAAATTCTTTGCTGGAGTTCAAGACATTTCTCGTATGTTGCTAGGGTAGTTCTAGTTAATTCTGTGTTGATGAGCTTGCGACTTACTGGGCTCAAATTTTTTTGATCCCTAAAGGAGTTATGCTGAAGATTACACAAATATGTAGAGCTTTTTTGTGGAAAGGAAAAGTTATTCTTCATAAAATTCCTCCTGTAGCTTGGGCTGATCTATGAAGACCAAAGAAGAATGGTGGATTGGGCATTAAAGATTGCCATATATGGAACATAGCAGCCACGGGGAAGTACGTTTGGCAGGTGTCCCAAAAAGAAGACCTTCTGTGGATAAAGTGGATTCATTGTGTTTATATTAAACAACAAGATTGGTGGGGGTATTCTGTTCCTACTACAGCTAGTTGGGGGTGGAAAATCATTTGTAAGGCTAAAGAGAAGTTTAAGATTGCATATAATAACAATTAGTGGCTTGATGGTTCCGGTTCTTATAGTATAAAGGCAGGTTATAATTGGTTAGTGGATGATTTAACCAAAGTTATATGGCATTTATGGGTATGGAATTCATTTAATATTCCTAAGTACTCATTTATAGGGTGGCTTGCTGCTTTGGGTAGATTGAAGACTAAAAACAAACTAGTTGCTGATGGGATTTGTAGTAATCAAAACTGCCTGTTGTGTGATCAGGGATGTGATTCTTGCAACCACCTTTTCTTTCGTTGCCAGTACAACCGTAAGGTATGTGAGAAGTTATTGGACTGGTTGGGAATTAAATCAAACAACCAGGAGAGTTTGTATGTGAATTGGAAGAAATCGGGCAGAAAGTATTAAAGGAAAATTCATAATAAGTTTTGCTTTGCTACGTTGGCTGCTACAGTGTACTTCATATGGTATGCACGAAATGCTGCTCTTTGGAATGCTATGGTTATTCATCTAGATAAGCTTGTCAAACTTGTGAAAAAATAAGTCAACAGCAGAATTAGTTTTGAGCAAGGAAAAATGGAATACAATGTAATGTAGTTTTTGTAGTGTTTTGTGGTGTCTCTGGTGCTTGGTAGTTTAGGGCATGTGTATGTTTTTGCTTTGAGGAGTATTTGTTGTTGAATTGGTTTTTTGTTTGGTGGAGCTTGAATGCTTTTTTGGTAATATAATTCCTTACCTTTTACCAAAAAAAAGAAATAAATAATAATAAATAAAAAATAGGCATACTTTGGATCAGGATTTATTTCCTTCTCCCTTCCATTAACTTTCATAGGCCATCCACATACAACCAAGGAAAAGCAAAAATCCTTAAAGCCATCATCTCCATTAGCCAAATAGTCTTTCAATTTAAAACTCCATAAATATTTTTCAAGCCTTCCAATACCCTAAACCAAACTTGTGTGCAAGTCGTACTACATCAAAATAGAACAATGCCAGGTAAAAACAAAAAGTAAAAAATTCAATGTGCGAAATAAAAAAAAATCGAAAGCTAAAAAAAACGCACAAAGCAAAAAATGACAAAAAGAAAGAGCCAGAAGCAAACAAATGAAAAGGGGGCTTGCACACAAGTTCTACCCCTCAGTCAAATTTCTTCAATACATCAAAACCTTAGCCGTATGATCCAAAATATGTCAAACCTTTAACCCATATATTTCGAATCCATGATCCTTACCTTATCCTAGCAAATTCAACCTTCTAAGCCTCAAACCTTACAACTCTCAACCTTTCATCCACCCTAACTCCATACTCGAGGTATGTTCAAACCCGCTAGGTTGAAAACCCGAAAGGGCGGGCTAGGCAAAAGTTAGGGCACAAAAAAAAATCAGATCCAGAACTACGAATGATCTGATTCCACAAGGATACGCAGGAATCCTTATCTCGAGGTCCTACCACTTCAATAAAATAAATTAATCAAGTTCTGATGATTTGAGTTTCTAGAGTTCGGGAGCATAATCTCTTTCTACACCCCGACATAGACTCGAGTATGAACCGAGCTTCGTTAAAGCCTTTTCCCACCTACATTCATCTAAGTCACAAATTCAAACTTTTTTATTTTTCAATCCAAACTCTCCTTTTCCTGATGGACTCTCCGACAATTCCATGGTCTCTGCAGATATCTGACTTTGCCTGCATCGACTTCCCAAAGAAGGATCCCCAACGACAACTTTTAACGTTCAAGACATGTTAACTACATTTCAATCAAGGCTCATAATGCCAAATTCAAGGCAAGCTCACCCAAAGTGGGGGCTTCCTATATGTGGTGGTTCCTCCAAATCAAATCAAACTCCCGAGAAGTTGTAATCCGTGGACCTCATTTCACGAACCTCGATGATTACTAAAAACGATTTTCGAAAATCATTCTATCTATTTCTCACCATTCTATCATTCTACACATCTTCTAGCCTTGCAAAATCCTGACTTTGCATTGCTGCCTCGCAAAACCCTAACCTTGCACTAGTGGAAAAAATCTTATATGTCACTTAATAACAGATTCGATTTTTGTAAAATCGCATCTGAAAATGAACATTAAAAATGGGAGGGAAAGCTGGGAGGATAATCTGATGCGGTCCTCTTGTGGACCGCATCAAATAAAAAAAAAACTGATGCAATTTTTTTTAAAAATCTAATGTGATTTGGTGGACCGCATCAGATTTTTCATTCATTTCTCCCTGCTTACTCCCTTAGAACGGCCCAAAAGGAACGACCCTCCTCTCCTCACTCCCAAACCCTAAACGCCCCCTCATCTCTTCTCTCTCATCACACCTTTCCCCTATTCCAAACCCTAAACTGGCAAACCCCTCATCATTTCACCTCTCTCATCAGCCCCCCCTCCCCAAACCCTAAACTGGCAAATCCCTCATCATTTCACCTCTCTCATCAGCCCCCCCTCCCCAAACCCTAAACTGGTAAACCCCCACCAAAAAAATCCCCAAATTCAAACAACGATCCTCAATCAGTTTTTACCGAATTTATCTTTTTCAAGTGAGTTACTTTTCAAGCATAATCTTTCATTAATTCTTAACAATGCACACTCTTCTCGATCTAGCAGTGCTTATTCATGTCTTGGATGATGGTCTTCTTCAACCTCGGTGCTTTGCCTGAATTTTCCCCAATTAGTACGTCTTCGATCTCTGAACTTTTCACCCGTGTTTTTGATGCATTCCTCACGAACAATCGAAGCTCATGTGAAGGTCGAAGATCCGGTGAAGGTCGAAGATCCAGTGAAGGTCGAAATTCCCGTCAAGGTAGGTCAAAAATCCCGGTGAAGGTCGAAATTCCCGTCAAGCTAGGTTTTGGTTTTCGATATTTAGTTTCGAAGCCTTGTGTTTTATTTGTGTAATTTCTTTTTTACATCTGTCAGATTTAATCACTTACATAATTTTTTGAATTACACATATCCATTAATTTTGTTAGATCTGTCGAAATTCCTCTGTACTTTTTAAACAACCACCACCATTGTTATTTGTATAATATTTGTTATTAGATATGAATTTTTTAGTTTGTATAATATTTGTAAAATCGAATTCATTTTTAGTTTGTATAATATTTGTATAATTGAATTCATTTTTAGTTTGTGTAATATTTGTTATTAGATTTGAATTTTTTCGAATTTTCCTTGCTTAGACCTGTATAATTGTTTAGGTTTTGTCTTTTGTTCGTTACTCGGCCCTGCTTTGTTGTTGTAGTCTACAAACCTGTAGTGCAAAGCAGGTTTTTATTAAAATTCCATGACCCCCAAACTAACGTGGTCTTGCAAAACGATATCAGTTAGTGAGAAACTGATCCGGTTATGGACCAAATCAGTTTGTCGCTCATAACTGCTGCGAGCCCACCTGATGCGAACCAAAACCGCATTAGTAAGCCCGATTTTGACCGCATCAGATGGGCATTTTCCACTAGTGTTGCATTACATACATTCTAGTCTTGCATAAAGCTGACCTTGCATGACATGTCATCCCCTAGATTTGCATAAACTTAATCCTTGCATAGCGTCTCATGCATCCTTAGAGAGTTAAGTTTGCATTATTGTATCATTATGTGCTTTGTCTGAGTCGTTTGCACCTATCTTTTAACATCTTTCCCTGTAGGTAATCAGATTGCTTGTAGTTATTGTTGTGCATATTAAATTTGTTTTGCAGAGACCAGCTTATATATATCAGTTATAAACTGCAGAGCATTTAGAATCGTCCTCCATCCCGACACCATATACTTTGACTTTCGGTAACATGAACCTCAGTCAAAGTGGGGGCTTCTGTGGAAACAAAATCGTGTCTTCCCATTTAAAGATCCAATGATGAAACATACCGCGGTATTAGTCGGTGCGATCCAAGGCAAGAGAAAGCTACATAACTACTACAAAATTGTATTTCAAAATGATTATGTAAAGCCTTAATAATTATTTCATGATAATTAATTGTATTTGAGCCCAATTCTTTGAAAAGACCAATTAAGCGGTAATTAATTGATTTATTTTAATAAATATTTTCAAAAGATATTTTTATAAGTTAAAATTAGATTTTATCCCGTAAAATCAAATATCCGTAATTAAAGGGATAAAATAAATATTGTAAACACGATTTCAAACAAAGCTGGCGAAGGCTTGCAAGAAGCCAGGTTGGTTACGCCTGGCGTAGGACCTTGCGCTTGGCACACAACTGTGCGTCAGGCGCAGGTCTATCCACTTGTGCCAGGTGCACTAATCTGCACTTGACACGTGGATTTCTGGCTCATTTAGAGTCCTGCGTCAAGCGCAGTTCTCCTCTTGGGACGCGGAATTTCTTTTTTATCTTTTTCAAAATGCGTGCCACGTGTACGCTCTTTACTGGGCATGCCACGTCATGTGCTTGACACGTCAGCCGCACCAGGCGCAGCTGGCGCATGAGGTGCGATGTCATTCTGCCTATAAATACTCCTGATTTCCTGAATCAAGGGAGGCTTTTTCATTATTATTTTACGAATACGAAAAATCCTTATAAATACACGTCGACTCTGAAAATACTGAAACACTCCAATACTTTCAATACTTTTAATCTATTCCTAATCACACTGCGTTCTTGGTTCCACGATTGCTCCGCCTAAAGATCGTTGTGCTTTTCAATCTAAACCGTATAGGTATAATCTTGAGGATCCTTAAAGAAAATATTTTTATATTGAAGTTACTATCAATTTTCTTTCTTGATGTCGATCTTTAATACGAAATCACTCTATTGTATAGTCTAACCTGTTTTCTATGCTTTATTTTATTTTCATATTATTTTCGCCTTTGTATATTTTATGCCTGCCTGATCATTATATGAATTTTATATGATTGTTCCTACTGGATTGCTTTTATCACCCACATGTTAATTTTTCTAATAAAGACCTAAAGAACTGTTCTAATATTAATCAGATTAATTTGGACAACCTCCTAGGTTTCCTGTAAATTGATTGCATATTGACATATCACTAAAAAAGTAGTCTTTTTATGTGTTTCCTGAACCAACTTAAACTAAATATTTTTAGGGTGTATAAAAATATTAGATGATCATTCTTTTGCATAAAATTTGTAATGAATCGATATTTAGTAGAGGCCAGCGATGGGCAACATAGATCCTGACTGTGTTGCACCCTCACCCGTGAACTCAATCTTTGATTCACTTTGACCATTTATCGAGTCATGACGAGAAAATCTACATTTGATAATTTGTCCCTACGATTTTCCCATATCCAATAAGGTTTATGATTCTTCCTAAAAATAATTGTTGGTGACTTCTTTCAAAACGATTTTCAATAAAACCAACAATGTGGTAGTCAAATATAATACACGCTTAGACCGCGTAGGCGAAATAAAAACACGCGCACAGTTATACTATTGTATCTGAAATCTAATATTAAACTAACTAAATCAGATTAAAAGGGTTAGTTTAATGAACTAAGTAAATAATCAAATCACAAATATAAAATAAGGAAAAGATTAGGGAACGATTCATCATATATGCAATTCAGGAAATTAAGAATAATGATTGAAGAACTCAATGGAATAATCTAATTAGGGCAAATGTAATTTCTCTCGAACATTACCTCCCTCGAAGCTCACTAAGTCAATCTCTCATGATCATAGATCACTAAGCCTACTATTGAGAGCTTATAAAAATCGTACCTCTCGGTCTATAACTTTTTATTGGAACAATAATCAACATAACTTGCCAAACTTGTAGATTAACTTAAGTAACTCAATAGCAAGAATCAAAAAACTAATTGAATTAAACAATCATTCAATCCCTCCCTCGTGTACATACATAGATCCCAAATCCCTATAAATTAAACTACTCACACATAATTGGGAAAAATATAATCATAATTAAATAAGATAGCAACATGACGGAATATCAAAGAAGAATTAAAAAGGGAACAATAAGGGATGAGAAAAAATACCAATTGAAGAACAAATCTAGAAATTACTCTATTGAATCTTGAATGAATTTGTAATGTATAATAAACTAGGGTTCTTGAGAGAATTAAACTACTTAAAAAACTAATGAATGAAATAATAATAATAATAATAAGAAGCGTTTTTACCCGAAAAGGATAAGTATTGATATGAAAAGTCAAACTAGCGCAACACACTCTTCGAAATACTTTAAAAAAGCCCCGCTCGATTAGGCAGTCATCATGTGCCATGAAGTGTTCGTCTCACCCGACCGAGTGGTCTTTCAGTAGCTACTTTCCCACAAAAGATCGTCTCGCCCGACCAATCCTGGCAGATGTCGCCCGGTCGGGTTCGCAAGCAGCTTTGCTTTCACTCTTTTCCAAAAAATGTGGCTAAGTAAAGTCCCCCGATCAGCTAAGGTGGTTGTCGCCCGACCAGGCGGTCTTCAGGTCTATGGCGGCCAAATTCTAATCTTCAAAATGCCATAACTCTTGTGCTATTTATCGGAATAGGCCAGTGATCACTCTTGGCAAGCTCTTGAAATATAGAATCCAACCCAAGCAAAATGTTTGTGCTCTCAAAAGTACATCATTTCTTGTAGTGGTATAAATGAGTAGGAAATGCACTAAAACAAGTTAATTCCTACAATGATGAACCTGAAACTACAAACACACTGCAAGGACACCACTAGTACAAAAAATGGATTCGAAGAGCACAATTAAGATCAATATATACTCAATGAGAGACGGGGGTAAACAAATCTATATAAAATAGACATTTCAAACTCCGCAAGTTAAGCTTTGCTTGTCCCCAAGCAAAGCACTACATGAACATGATTAAAATTGCTTCACCCCTCAAGTAAGAAATTCAGACTCTAAAATTTTCAAACTCAAAATCCTTTAAGCAAGAAAAATTCAAGTTAAGTTGTTCAAATCACCCTAACCATCAATCAACTAAGCATACCATCAAATTTAGTTGCCTTACATAACATGCAATTCTTGAAAAGGTTCTCACCGAGGTGTCACTTGTCTCAATTTTTGTGGCGAGCATAATATGTGCCCGATAACTCATCAACCCAACCATAATATCTCTTCCCGCTCACACTTTCATGTGTTTAGAAAGGTATAATATTGCTCATCCTAATCAGATCGACTCAAATAACAAACTTAATCTTCAGCTTTGGCACATTGACTCAGTATTATTCCAACAAACGATCAAACACGTGCTCAAGAGGTCTTTCTTAGGGTTGTATGGGGCTTGGGTAAAGGTAAGGAAATTATTTAGGTAATGTGGTGGAAAAGCTAAGAAAAGGGGAGCAAAATCACTAGTAAAGACTAGATGTGGTCGAAAAAACTCCCATGGCCTCAACAACATGACCAATATAACAAACAACTTTGAAATATCACGAGCATACCAATAGTCGTCTCCTTTAGTATAATTTTCAATAATTTTTCATGAATCAATTTTTTTTTTGAAGCTTAATGACTGAAGATCATGAAGACTTTCCATGTATTATTTTTTTTGTTTTTTTTTTCACTTTACTATTGTTCTTTTCTTTCTACCAACGTGATATTATTTGCAAATAACCCACATAATTGACCACACCTCATACTATCAACCTAACAAATGCTCCCCCAGTTAGGATTAGGATAATAATCATTGTAATGGCTCAAGGTGTGTAATGTGGCTCAGTATAGAGAAAAAGGTCATTAGGTTCAGCGGAGCTAGGGAGGAAAATAATCATTTAACAACGTCGAGGCTTCGAAATTAAACAAATGAACGCCTCTATCACAGCACATGTCCAAATCCATCAGAAATCAACGAGTACAATGCCAAAATCAATATAAGAATGCTACGAGGAACTACGCATAAAAATAGACTAGATATAGAAGGCTAGAATAAATCCTCATAGTAGAACCAGTTCAAGCTTGGAATCAAAGTAGGCGCTTTATCATCAAAATCCATTCAAGATCAAGGCAACTAGAGATCACATCACAATCACAAATGCCCAACTATCTAGTAAATTGAGTTAAATCATTTTTCAAAGCACATTTTAGGGCATAAGGAAGCAATCAATACATTCATATTCAACTCGTATTTTCGCTGTGTTTTTTTTAGCAATATTTCATTTTTTTTGTTTTTTTTTTCCGAGTTCTAGTTAAAAAGGAAACTAACTACCTATGCTAAACTAAACTAGAAAAGCATTAAACTGCCTAAAGAGTAAGATAAAAAATACCATATACATAAGAGGCATCCTCTCCCCATGTTGAACTTCGCAATGTCTACATTGTAAGAAGGGGAAGGAGAGGAACATGGACCTTAGTTGTCCATGGAGTCATCATCATCCTCATTATCATCTTCATCACCATCAGGAGCACTAGTGCCGGCACCACTAGCACCATAGGTGGGGTTCTAAGTGTACCAACTGGGGTGTGGACCAGACCGACCTATTATACTGGTCCTGCAATACTCATCATACATAATGAACAAAGCTACATGTTGGTTAGTGTATATAGTGTCCACACGGGTGTGAATAGTGTTTACACGATACTCAAGACGCTCAATAGCCTAAGTGTTAGCAGTCATATTTAGTTCCTTACACTGCAAAACATTCGTCATACATGGACCTCAGTTGTCCACGGAATATTGGGCCGAAAGAAAATGGTCAAGATTAAGGTAAATGGCCCCTGGAACTACATTGTTCCAATTTTAAAAATATCCAAAATGACACGCAATGTGGGTGACTAACCCCCCCAACCCCAACAACAATAGGCACGGAGGACCTAACACTGCCATCCTCCTCGAAAGTGGGGTATGTGGTGGAACATTTGTGCAGATGATACATAAGGCATAATCAAGATCAAACTGCATTTTCATTATAGTAGGCCACAAATAGGTCCTCAAAGCAGTGAGCTTCTCAGTACAGGTAGTGTTGGGTTCCTACCTCCCAAAAATAGTACCTTTGAAATATTTTAAGAGGAATCGGATGCTTGGATTGTGAACAGTCTTCATTTGCAAATGTTGGTGACCAGATACTCTAGTGAAAACTTGCCAAAAGAGCCCCAACCACATAGTTTCGGGTTTCATCCTATCTCCCCGAATAGTCATCCCAGACAGTTGGATAAATTTCCTAATAGTTAACTTACTGTCCGTATTGGCAATCCTAAAATACAAGATGTGATCATGCGATGAATGCTTACAGATTTCAAGGGAGCTTAAAAATGCAAGTGTTATATTGACATAGGTTCCATGATACATTGTAAAAACCCCAACTACCAACTACCCCAAACAAGATCCGTGTAATTCCAATAATGCCAAGTGCAAGCAAGAGATCGCGACTAACAAATCGATTAGGATAAATCATGCGATGTTTAAGTTTGTGGAAATGTACCCGTTGTTCTTCGTCTTTAAATATGATCTGGGGATATGTAGGGTCTGCCTTAACTATACCGCGATGAGCTGCCATTGGAGATGATGAGAAAGCTTTAAGAAACAACAATGGTGGACAAAGTTAGACACTTCACAAAAATCTGATTAAAATCCTCTTACATGTCACAATTAAGGGTAGGAACACTATTTACAAGGCAAAATTATCAAGAATTATCACAAAATTAAAACCTTTACTCAATAAACCCAAGAAAGAGGGAGAGAGAAAGTGAGTGATTTAGGTGAGGAAGAGGATAATTGGAGTGGGGAAAGTGATAAGGGTGAAGAGGAGATGAAGAATTGTGAAAATTAAATGGGAGTTTGGGTGTGAAGGATGAACTTTAGAGGAGAGATGGTGTTAGGGTTTGGGGTTTTGGTTGGAGTAGAGAGAGAAATGGGAAGAAGATGATGGAGTTATGAAAGAGAAAAGAAATTTCGTGGGTTTAATGAGGAAGCTCTTGTTTGCTGTTCGCCACCCGACCCGCCTGAGTGTAACTTTTCCTTAGTATTTTTTTCGTGTTTTGCGATTTTTGCCCAAGAGATTAATGCTTGCGGGTCGGGCCGGGCGAAATGTGCCCGACCCACCGGTGCGGTGCGTAGTGAACCCGTCCTTATATTGTTTTTCAATTGTTGCGATTTTGCCAGTCATGTGAGCTCAGGCGAGATACGCTCGACCCACCCGGGCGGTTCCTAGTGAGCTATAGTCTTTGAGTTTTCGTGCCTCTTTTTTTATTTGTTTCATTGCGAAGCTTTGAATTGTAACCCCTGAACCACATGCCTGCATTATACAGTTCCAACATATGAAAAATTTTCTCTCACTATTCTAAATAAGTAATTTTTTTAAAAAAAAAACTACAAGAAAAAGGAAGAAAAAGAAAAAAGAGAGAAGAGTTGCTCTCGATCAACGTTGGTTTATTAAGGTTTCGCATTATTGTTTACCTCCCCCTCATTGGTCAAGTGATGATGGTGCTTGGAGGTAGAGTTCCTCAACTAGACCCATAGTAGCACTTGTATGGCACAACTTCAAGTGTGGTCTATTTACCTTGAATTTCTCACCTTTTCGCATGGTTGTGCATAATCCCTGAAGGTTCATGTAACATTCTTACAGTTTTGGTTCCACGTGAGGCGAAAACAGACGCGAAAAATCGGACTTCAACAAATTATGCTTCTGGGCTCACGAACCCCTTAGGAATGGTGAAAAAACAATTCAGGCTTTTGAATCGCTCAATTCTAATGTCCGAGCTAGGAGTTAGGCCCAAATTACGATTTTGGGCAAGATGAGCAGGAAACAAACGCGAAAAATCGGACTTCAAGAAATTCAGCTTATGAGCTCACAAACCCCTTAGAAATGGTAAAAAAAACATGTCAGGCTTTGGAATCGCTCAATTCTTATGTCCAAGCTAGGAGTTAGGCCCAAATAACGAATTTGAGCCAAGATGAGCAGGAAACAGAAGCGAAAAATCAGAATTCAACAAATTCAGCTCCTGAGCTCACGAACCCCTCAGAAATGGTAAAAAATAAATTCAGGCTTTTGAATCGCTCAATTCTGGTGTCCGGGCTATGAGTTAGGCCCAAATTACGATTTTGGGCTCAAATGCGTAGGAAAAGAACGCGAAAAATCAAACATCAAGGAATTAAGCTTCTGAGCTCATGAACCCCTTAGAAATGTTAAAAAAAACTTGTCAGGCTTTTGAATCCCTCAATTCTGATGTCCGAGCTAGGACATAGGCCCAAATGATGATTTTGGGCCAAGATAAGCTAGAAACAGACGTGAAAAATCGGACTTCAACGAATTCTGCTTCTGAGCTCACGAACCCCTTAGAAACGGTAAAAAAAAACATTTCAGGCTTTTGAATCTCTCAATTCTGATGTCCGAGCTACGAGTTAGGCCCAAATTACGATTTTGGGCCAAGTTGAGCAATGAACAGACGGGAAAAATCGGACTTCTAGGAATTCAACTTCCGAGCTCACGAACCCCTTAGAAATGGTAAAAAAACATGTCAGGCTTTGGAATCTTTCAATTCTGATGTCCGAGCTACGCGTTAGGCCCAAATTATGATTTTGGGCCGAGATAAGCAGGAAACAAACGCAAAAAAAACTGGACTTCATCTTATTCAGCTTCTGATCTTACAAACCCCTTAGAAATGGTAAAAAAAACATGTTAGGCTTTTGAATCGCTCAATTCTGATGTCTGAGCTAGGAGTTATGCCCAAATTACGATTTTGGGCCTAAGGCTATGTTCAGTTCACCTTATTTTTGCTTATTTCAGATCTAATCAGATCAGATCAGATCAGATCAGAAAAAAAAAGTTCAGATCAGATCAGATCAGAAAAAATAAGTTCCTATCAGATCTATTCAGAAAAAATAAGTTCAGATCAGATCAGAGCAGATCAGATCAGATCAGACAGATCAGATCAGATCAGTTAGATCATATCATGCTTATATTTAAAAACTATTATTATTAAATATCTTTCACTACATATTAATAAAAATTATAATAATTGAATATTAATAAAGTACTCATTGAGACGAATCAAACAAGACCCCACATGACTATATTTTTTCTTATATATTGAGAAAAATCTAAAAGATTATCTCTAATTGTGAATAGTGTCAAGATTCTAAGTGAGAAAGATAAAAAAAATACAAAGGGAGTATTATTATTTACTAGTACATTTGTTCAAAAATTATTATATTGTTGTTGTTGTTTACTTATTAATTATTAATATTGGTAATTATTATTAATCTTGTTATTACACATGTTATATTATATGTTATTTTGTTTTATTAAATAATAGAAAATTAAAAGCCACGCGTTAAGAACATAAAATTGACGCAAAATTAAGAAATATATAAAATATGATAACTCAAATTCATGACAATGAAACTACTAAGTTCGGATTACATTTCAAAAATAAGCTAAGTGTGAGATACAAATTATAAATTTAGATTCGGTATACCTCTTCCTACCGAATTCCAAATCTCTCTAGCTATTTGAAGTTGCACGATATTTATTTATTTTTTGCTCAAGTCATAGTTGTTTGTATATCTTATCTATTTATATGGAAAAAAAGAGTTGAGTTTGCCGACTTCTCAAGTGTGAAACTTTTTTTTAAGGGAAAGTGTGAAACATTGTATAAGTGCTCTTATAAAATAATGACTTGAGTTATATAATTATTTTTAGTAATAATAATAATTATGATTATAATTATTATTGTTGTTCTTATAATAATGATAATAATATTATTATTATTAATATAAAAGTTGTATAAAAGTTGTAATAGAAATAAAATGATAATAATAGTAATACTATAAAGAAGATCTTATAATGTATTGCATAATAATGATTTACAAAGTAATAATATAATAGTAATAATTAAATATTTTATAAAAGATAAGATATTGTAAATCAGATCAGAATCAATCAGTCAGATCAGATCAGCAGAAAAAAAAAAATAAAGAAGGATCAGATCAGAAAAAATAAGTTCAGATCAGATCAGATAAGTTCAGATCAGAAAATTTCAGGTGAACTAAACATAGCCTAAATGAGTAAGAAAAAGGCGAAAATCAGACTTCAAAGAATTCTGCTTCTGAGCTCACGAACACCTTAGAAATAGTAAAAAAAACATGACAGGCTTTAGAATCGCTCAATTCTGGTGTCTGAGCTAGGAGTTAGGCCCAAATTACAGTTATGGTTCCACATGAGCAGGAAACTGACGCGAAAAATCGGACTTCAACGAATTTAGCTTCTGAGCTCACGAACCCCTTAGAAATGTTAAAAAACTTGGAATCGCACAATTCTGATGTCCAAGCTAGGAGTTAGACCAAATTACTATTTTGGGCCCATTAGAGTAGGAAACAAACGCAAAAAGTCAGACTTCAACGAAGTCAGCTTTTGAGATCATGAACCCCTTATAAATGGTAAAAAACAAAAAAACATGTCAGGCTTTGGAATCTTTCAATTCTAATGCCCGAGCTAGGACTTAGGCCCAAATTATGATTTTGGGCCGAGATGAGCAGGTAACAAACGTGAAAAAATTAGACGTCATCGTATTCAGCTTCTGAGCTCGTAAACACCTTAGAAATGGTAAAAAAAAAAGATGTCAGGCTTTTGAATCGCTGAAGTCTGATGTCTGAGCTAGGAGTTAGGCCCAAATTACGATCTTGGGTCTAGATGAGTAGGAAAAAGACGCAAAAAATTAGACTTCAAAGAATTCAGCTTCTGAGCACACAAACCACTTAGAAATGGTAAAAAAACAATTCAGGCTTTTGAATCGCTCAATTCCGATGTCCGAGCTAGGAGTTAGACCCAAATTACGATTTTGGGCCCGATGAGTAGAAAACAGACGCGAAAAATCGAACTGCAAGGAATTCAGCTTCTAAGCTCACTAACTCCTTAGAAATGGTAAAAAAAACATGTCAGGGTTTGGAATCTTTCAATTCTGATGTCCGAGCTAGAAGTTAGGCCCAAATTACGATTTTGGGCCCAATTGAGTAGGAAACAGACGCGAAAAATCGGACTGTAAGGAATTCAACTGCTGAGCTCACGAACCCCTTAGAAATGGTAAAAAACATATGTCGGGCTTTGGAATCTTTCAATTCTGATGTCCGAGCTAGGACTTAGTCCCAAATTAAGATTTTGGGCCGAGATGAGCAGGAAACAGATGCGAAAAAATAGGACTTCATCGTATTAAGCTTCTGAGCTCACAAACCCCTTAGAAATTATAAAAATTTATGTCAGGCTTTTGAATAGCTGAATTCTGATGTTTGAGCTAGGAGTTAGGCCCAAATTACGATTTGGGCCAAGATAAGCAGGAAGCGGACGCGAAAAATCGGACTTCAACAAATTATGCTTCTGGGCTCACGAACCCCTTAGAAATGGTAAAAAAAACATTTCAGGCTTTTGAATCGCTCAATTCTGATGTCCTAGCTAGGAGTTAGGCCCAAATTACGATTTTAGGCCAAGATGAACAGGAAACACACGAAAAATCGGATTTCAAGGAATTCAGCTTCTGAGCTCTCGAACCTCTTAGAAATGGTAAAAAAAACATGTCAGGCTTTGGAATCGTTCAATTCTTATGTCCAAGCTAGGAGTTAGGCCCAAATTACGATTTTGGGCCAAGATGAGCAGGAAACAGAAGCGAAAAATCGAAATTCAACGAATTCAGCTCCTGAGTTCACGAACCTCTCAGAAATGGTAAAAAAAAAATTTAGGCTTTTGAATCTCTCAATTATGATCTTCGTGCTAGGATTTAGGTCCAAATTACGATTTTGGGCCTAGATGAGTAGGAAAAAGATGCGAAAAATTGGACTACACGGAATTCAGTATCTAAGCTCCGAACCCCTTAGTAATTGTAAAAAAACATATCAAGCTTTGCAAACGCTCAATTCTGATGTCTGAGCTAGGCGTTAGGACCAAATTACGATTTTTGGCCAAGATGAGTAGGAAACAGAAGCAAAAAAGCTGACTTCAACGAATTCAGCTTTTGCGCTCACGAACCCCTTAGATATGGTATAAAAAACATTTCAGACTTTTGAATCGCTCAACTCTGATGTCTGAGCAAGGCGTTAGGCCCAAATTACGATTTTGGGCCCAAATGTGCAGGAAACAGACACGAAAAATTGGACGTCAAGGAATTCTGCTTCAGAGCTCACGACCACCTTAGAAATGGTAAAAAAAACATGACATGCTTTGCAATCGCTCAATTCTATTGTACGAGCCAAGAGTTAGGCCCTAATTACAGTTTTGGTTCCAGATGAGCATGAAACAGATGCGAAAAATCAGACTTTAACGAATTTAGCTTCTGAGCTCACGAACCCCTTAGAAATGTTAAAAAAACATGTCAGTCTTTGGAATCACACAATTCTGATGTCCGAGCTAACAGTTAGACCAAAATACGATTTTGGGCCCATTTGAGCAGGAAACAAACGCAAAAAGTCGGACTTCAACGAATTCAGCTTTTGAGCTCATGAACCCCTTATAAATGGTAAAAAAAAAAACATGTCATCCGGCTTTGGAATCTTTCAATTCTAATGCCTGAGATAGGAAACATGCCCAAATTATGATTTTGGGCCGAGATTAGCAGGTAACAGACGTGAAAAAATCGAACGTCATCGTATTCAGCTTCTGATCTCACAAACACCTTAGAAATGGTAAAAAAAAACATGGCAGACTTTTAAATCACTCAATTCTGATGTCTGAGTTAGGAGTTAGGCCCAAATTACGATTTTGGTCCTGATGAGTAGGAAACAGACGCGAAAAATCGAACTGCAAGGAATTCAGCTTCCAAGCTCACGAACCCCTTAGAAATGGTAAAAAACACATGTCAGGCTTCAGAATCTTTCAATTCTGATGTCCGAGCTAGGAGTTAGTCCCAAATTATGATTTTTGGCCGAGATGAGCAGGAAACAAAGGCGAAAAAATCGGACTTCATCGTATTCAGCTTCTGAGCTCACGAACCCCTTAGAAATGATAAAAAATTATGTATTTGAGTGATTTGCGTGATTTTTATAAATTGATTTTCTCAATTGTATGAGGATTTGTAAATTTTCTTCTTTTAAGTGATTTGTGAGTGAGTGTTGTAA
Organism: Beta vulgaris subsp. vulgaris; assembly: GCF_026745355.1. Taxonomy (NCBI): domain Eukaryota; kingdom Viridiplantae; phylum Streptophyta; class Magnoliopsida; order Caryophyllales; family Amaranthaceae; genus Beta; species Beta vulgaris. The sequence continues at coordinate 29,823,410 of NC_079210.1, read as the reverse complement.
ATTAATTTTCGGTAGTTTTCTTTGAGTGCCGATTTTGATTTTGACATTCCTTTTGTAATTTAGAAAGAAAAGGGGGGCAAAATAGGCATTCAAAAGAAGGACACCGTTGCTCCCCCTCCCTTATATATATACTAGAATTTTTTCCACGCGATGCGTGCTTCATTTTTTTTTTTCGAAACATAAACTCGATTTTCTTCGGCATAAGAGTTAAAATTTGAAAATTAGACATACGAAGTATAATTGTTTTTAGTTGCAAAATTTGATTGGTTTAGTTTCTGTCACTTAAGTCTCTCACCATTCTTTTTGTTTTTTGTTACTTTTCAAAGTTAAATTATATGAATAAAATAGAAATTTTATTAAATTTATTTCTGATTTCTAATATTATAATTTTTTAGTTGATTTTTGAATTAAGTACAGTACTTCATAAATTGTAAAGAAAGTGGACACCTTAATCTCAAGTCAATTTTTTCGTAGGTTGTAGTTTGTAAGTGAAATTTTTAGTTTTTGTAAAAGTTTTCTCGTTTTAGTGATTTGCATAACGTAAATTATGCGATTTTGTGATTTTAGTTGACTTGTGAGTGATTGTTAGAATTATATTTTTGGTATTTTTGTTTGAAGTCCCCTTCGATTTGTAAGTGAATTTGTAATTTAGAATGGGAAGGGGGTAACATAGTCTCTTCATCCGGGGACACCAATAGCTCCCCCCTTCCCTTATGATATAGAGATATGTTCTACTTTAATTCTTGAATGATATTTTAAATAAACCTTTTTACCTTGATAATTAATTGCTATTATATAATAGAAAAGGATAGGTCCAAATATATGTAAAAGTTTTATTATATATAGGAAACACTATAAAAAAGTAAATAATTTTTTTCCTTGTCTAACTTCTAAATTCCGATTTCACTACAAATACACCTTTATTTTTTTATCATGGCCCCCCATTAATTGTGAATGGTTCTTGAGAATAGTGATTTGTAAGTAAATTTTTGTAAATGTTTTTGTATGTATTGACGTTCTAGGTTATTAGTTTTAATTTGTATGTTAATTTTAAGTTTTAATAAAGTTTCCTGATTATTTGAATGATTTGCGTGATTTTCTCAATTGTATGAGTGATTTGTAAAGTTTCTTCTTTTAAGTGATTTGTGAGTGAGTGTTGCAAATTAATTTTCGATAGTTTTCTTTATTGAGTGCCGATTTTGATTTTGACATTCCTTTTGTAATTTAGAAAGAGAAGGGGGCAAAATAGGCATTTCAAAAAGGACATCATTGCTCCCCCCTTCCCTTATATATATACTAGCATTTTTTGCACGCGATGCATGCGGTAACATGTTTTTAGTTAGGCGAACTTTCGTAATCTTAAGTTGCTATCTAATTTCATGTGCTCACAATACATCTAGTATTTTGGTTACTTATTTTTTTGAATTTTATTTTCTTTTAACTTTTTTTTTTATCTTTTACCGGATTTATCATCTAATTTTTCAATTTGGTTATTTATTTACTCTGTATTTCTTCATTTTTATCAAATTTAAATTTATTATAAATATCTTTGTCAGTTATACTTGGGAGATGTCTTCTATTGTGTAATTTTTTGACTTTTGAATTGGGTTTGTAGAAAAAACTAAGGACAATTTTATTTTTGTTAAGTTATTTATGTATGTATGAATATTGAAGGATAGATTTTAAACTTTCAACATTATAAAGACAAGTTAGTAATTTAATAGAGGACACCTCATAGCCTCCTCCCTTCCCTTATGTAGTACTAGTATTTTTTGCACGCGATGCGTGCTTCATTTTTTTTTTCGAAACATAAACTCGATTTTCTTTGACATAAGAGTTAAAATTTGAAAATTAGACATACGAAGTATAATTGTTTTTCGTTGCAAAATTTGATTGGTTTAGTTTCTGTCACTTAAGTCTCTCACCATTCTTTTTGTTTTTTGTTACTTTTCAAAGTTAAATTATATGAATAAAATAGAAATTTTATTGAATTTATTTGTGATTTCTAATATTATAATTTTTTAGTTGATTTTTGAATTAAGTACAGTACTTCATAAATTGTAAAGAAAGTGGACACTTTGATTTCAAGTCAATTTTTTCGTAGGTTGTAGTTTGTAAGTGAAATTTTCAGTTTTTGTAAAAGTTTTCTCATTTTAGTGATTTGCATAACGTAAATTATGCAATTTAATTTTGTGATTTTAGTTGACTTGTGAGTGATTGTTATAATTATATTTTTAGTATTTTTGTTTGAAGTCCCCTTCGATTTGTAAGTGAATTTGTAATTTAGAATGGGAAGGGGGTAACATAGTCTCTTCATTCGGGGACACCAATAGCGCCCCCCTTCCCTTATGATATAGAGATATGTTCTACTTTAATTCTTGAATGATATTTTAAATAAGCCTTTTTACCTTGATAATTAATTGCTATTATATAATAGAAAAGGATAGGTCCAAATATATGTAAAAGTTTTATTATATATAGGAAACACTATAAAAAAGTAAATAATTTTTTTCCTTGTCTAACTTCTAAATTCCGATTTAACTACAAATACATCTTTATTTTTTTATCATGGCCCCCCATTAATTGTGAATGGTTCTTGAGAATAGTAATTTGTAAGTAAATTTTTGTAAATGTTTTTGTATGTATTGACGTTCTAGGTTATTAGTTTTAGTTTGTATGTTAATTTTAAGTTTTAATAAAGTTTCCTGATTATTTGAATGATTTGCGTGATTTTCTCAATTGTATGAGTGATTTGTAAAGTTTCTTCTTTAAGTGATTTGTGAGTGAGTGTTGCAAATTAATTTTCGATAGTTTTCTTTATTGAGTGCCGATTTTGATTTTGACATTCCTTTTGTAATTTAGAAAGAGAAGGGGGCAAAATAGGCATTTCAAAAGAGGACACCATTGCTCCCCCCTTCCCTTATATATATACTAGCATTTTTTGCACGCGATGCATGCGGTAACATGTTTTTAGTTAGGCGAACTTTCGTAATCTTAAGTTGCTATCTAATTTCATGTGCTCACAATACGTCTAGTATTTTGGTTACTTATTTTTTTGAATTTTATTTTCTTTTAACTTTTTTTTTATCTTTTACCGGATTTATCGTCTAATTTTTCAATTTGGTTATTTATTTACTCTGTATTTCTTCATTTTTATCAAATTTAAATTTATTATAAATATTTTTGTCAGTTATACTTGGGAGATGTCTTCTATTGTGTAATTCTTTGACTTTTGAATTGGGTTTGTAAAAAAAACTAAGGACAATTTTATTTTTGTTAAGTTATATATGTATGTATGAATATTGAAGGATAGATTTTAAACTTTCAACATTATAAAGACAAGTTAGTAATTTAATAGAGAACACCTCATAGCCTCCTCCCTTCCCTTATGTAGTATAACAATTTATGCACGCGATGCATGCTTCACTTTTGTAGAACATAATTTATAACTTTTTTGGGCATAAACAAAGGTAAAATTTGAATATTAGACTTGTTTTTTGGGGTAGCTATTTTTGTTGATTTAGCCTATCACTATTATATAAGTGAAGGGGGAGGAAAATGGTGTCTCCTCTTAAAAAGTTTAATATATCTTTAATGAATTTAAATTGTCATATATATTAAATAATTTTTTTTCCTCCTACTTGCCATATATATTGAACAAGTTAGTTATGGAATTGAATTTGAAATTTCGATTAAATATTAAATCAATGAGAATGATTTCCTCTTCTGACCTATGTGTGAAAACTCTATTAAAAAATTAAAATGACAATATAACTTGATTGACACAATTAGAAGAAAAATAAAATTTGAATTTCATATTTATAATTATACTCATAATATTCAAAACCTAAATGTTGATTGTTCTTCGGTAATCTCTATCATGTAAATCGAACTCGTTTCGACGATTGAACCCGATACATAATGCAAATTTTTCCACTTTATTTGGGCACAAATTTTCTTCTACTGTATATTTCTTTCTCTCGATGATATATTTGAATAATGATGAAAATAATGAAAAAAACCAAGAAAGCATCGATTTAAGAATAATATAGTTAAAAAATTAATAATAATTATTTGAAATCAATTTTTTTGTAACACTGATTAATAACTAATTGAGAAAATCAATAAGTTAACCGGACACGCACGCATAGCGCGCAAAAAATGGTAGTATCACTTAACCAAACCCGTCTTTTATTATTTATTATACTTTCTTTAAGATTTTTAAAATTAAAACTCATGAGCGATAGCAGAATGTTAGCAGATTTATTAAGGATTTCTTATATTTTTATCAACAAAGTATTTTATTTTAATAAAATCATTTCACTTTGTTAATTGATTATATTTCCCTTTTTGATTTACTACTTGATTGTGTATTGATTTACCATTTATTCAATTTGATATTGTTTTGTTTTTCAAAATTTATTTCTGAACATGGATTTTTTGCAAACTTTTTTGGCGAATATTTTAATATTGGCATTATTTAGAAAAAACTAAATTTGTTTTAATTTATATGAAAATAGATTAAATTTAAGTCTGATTGTATAAAAGCCTTTTTAAACTCATTTCTATCATCTCCATTTTTTTAACTACATAACAGTCGACTAAGTTGCTATTGTTTATTTCAACTAATGTGAAATAATTGTGAAGGTTAAAAGAATATGTACCTTTTTGGAAGTTTGCAAATTGCCGATGGATGAATGTGTGATATTGCCGTCAAAATCTTATGTTTTTCTCAGATTTGTGTTTATAGGTAACTTTTGTGAGTATGTGATTGTGAATTGTTCTTGAGAAATTTTTGTAAATGTTGTTGTATGTATTGACGTTCTAGGTTATTAGTTTTAATTTGTATTTTAATTTTAAGTTTTAATAAAGTTTCCTGAGTATTTAAGTGATTTGCGTGATTTTTATAACGTGATTTTCTCAATTGTATGAGTGATTCGTAAAGTTTCTTCTTTTAAGTGATTTGCGAGTGATTTGCGAGTGAGTGTTGTAACTTAATTTTCGGTAATTTTCTATGAGTGACGATTGTAATTTAGAAAGGAAGGGGGGCAAAATAGGCATTTCAAAAGAGGACACCATTGCTCCCCCCTTCCCTTATATAATAGATAACAATTTATGCACGCGATGCATGCTTCACTTTTGTAGAACATAATTTATAACTTTTTTGCGCATAAACAAAGGTAAAATTTGAATATTAGACTTGTTTTTGGGCTAGCTATTTTTGTTGATTTAGCCTATCTCTATTATATAAGTGAAGGGGGAGGAAAATGGTGTCTCCTTTAAAAAGTCTAATATATCTTTAATGAATTTAAATTGTCATATATTTAAATATTTTTTTTCCTCCTACTTGCCATATATATTGAACAAGTTAGTTATGGAATTGAATTTGAAATTTCGATTAAATATTAAATCAATGAGAATGATTTCCTCTTCTTACCTATGTGTGAAAACTCTATTAAAAAATTAAAATGACAATATAACTTGATTTACACAATTAGAAGAAAAATAAAATTTGAATTTCATATTAATAATTATACTCATAATATTCAAAACCTAAATGTTGATTATTCTTCGGTAGTCTCTATCATGTAAATCGAACTCTTTTCGACGATTGAACCCGATACATAATGCAAATTTTTCCACTTTATTTGAGCACAAACTTTCTTCTACTGTATATTTCTTTCTCTCGATGATATATTTGAATAATGATGAAAATAATGAAAAAAACCAAGAAAGCATCGATTTAAGAAAAATATAGTTAAAAAATTAATAATAAATATTTAAATCAATTTTTTGTAACACTGATTAATAACTAATTGAGAAAACAATAAGTTAACCGGACACGCACGCATAGCATGCAAAAAATGGTAGTATCACTTCACCAAACCCGTCTTTTATTATTTATTATACTTTCTTTAAGATTTTTAAAATTAAAACTCATGAGCGATAGCAGAATGTTAGCAGATTTATTAAGGATTTCTTATATTTTTATCAACAAAGTATTTTATTTTAATAAAATCATTTCACTTTGTTAATTGATTATATTTCCCTTTTTGATTTACTACTTGATTGTGTATTGATTTACCATTTATTCAATTTGATATTTTTTTTTTTTTTCAAATTTATTTCTGAACATGGATTTTTTGCAAACTTTTTGGGCGAATATTTTAATATTAGCATTATTTAGAAAAAACTAAATTTGTTTTATATGAAAATAGATTAAATTTAAGTCTGATTGTATAAAAGCCTTTTTGAACTCATTTCTATCATCTCCATTTTTTTAACTACATAACAGTCGACTAAGTTGCTATTGTTTATTTCAACTAATGTGAAATAATTTTGAAGGTTAAAAGAACTATGTACCTTTTTGGAAGTTTGCAAATTGCCGATGGATGAATGTGTGATATTGCCGTCAAAATCTTATGTTTTTCTCAGATTTGTGTTTATAGGTAACTTTTGTGAGTATGTGATTGTGAATTGTTCTTGAGAAATTTTTGTAAATGTTGTTGTATGTATTGACGTTCTAGGTTATTAGTTTTAATTTGTATTTTAATTTTAAGTTTTAATTTCCTGATTATTTGAGTGATTTGCGTGATTTTTATAACGTGATTTTCTCAATTGTATGAGTGATTCATAAAGTTTCTTCTTTTAAGTGATTTGCAGTGATTTGCGAGTGAGTGTTGTAACTTAATTTTCGGTAATTTTCTATGAGTGACGATTGTAATTTAGAAAGGGAAGGGGGGCAAAATAGGCATTTCAAAAGAGGACACCATTGCTCCCCCCTTCCCTTATATAATAGATAACAATTTATGCACGCGATGCATGCTTCACTTTTGTAGAACATAATTTATAACTTTTTTGCGCATAAACAAAGGTAAAATTTGAATATTAGACTTGTTTTTTGGGCTAGCTATTTTTGTTGATTTAGCCTATCTCTATTATATAAGTGAAGGGGGAGGAAAATGGTGTCTCCTCTTAAAAAGTCTAATATATCTTTAATGAATTTAAATTGTCATATATATTAAATATTTTTTTTCCTCCTACTTGCCATATATATTGAACAAGTTAGTTATGGAATTGAATTTGAAATTTCGATTAAATATTAAATCAATGAGAATGATTTCCTCTTCTTACCTATGTGTGAAAACTCTATTAAAAAATTAAAATGACAATATAACTTGATTTACACAATTAGAAGAAAAATAAAATTTGAATTTCATATTAATAATTATACTCATAATATTCAAAACCTAAATGTTGATTATTCTTCGGTAGTCTCTATCATGTAAATCGAACTCTTTTCGACGATTGAACCGATACATAATGCAAATTTTTCCACTTTATTTGAGCACAAACTTTCTTCTACTGTATATTTCTTTCTCTCGATGATATATTTGAATAATGATGAAAATAATGAAAAAAACCAAGAAAGCATCGATTTAAGAAAAATATAGTTAAAAAATTAATAATAAATATTTGAAATCAATTTTTTTGTAACACTGATTAATAACTAATTGAGAAAATCAATAAGTTAACCGGACACGCACGCATAGCATGCAAAAAATGGTAGTATCACTTAACCAAACCCGTCTTTTATTATTTATTATACTTTCTTTAAGATTTTTAAAATTAAAACTCATGAGCGATAGCAGAATGTTAGCAGATTTATTAAGGATTTCTTATATTTTTATCAACAAAGTATTTTATTTTAATAAAATCATTTCACTTTGTTAATTGATTATATTTCCCTTTTTGATTTACTACTTGATTGTGTATTGATTTACCATTTATTCAATTTGATATTGTTTTTTTTTTTCAAAATTTATTTCTGAACATGGATTTTTTGCAAACTTTTTGGGCGAATATTTTAATATTAGCATTATTTAGAAAAAACTAAATTTGTTTTATATGAAAATAGATTAAATTTAAGTCTGATTGTATAAAAGCCTTTTTGAACTCATTTCTATCATCTCCATTTTTTTAACTACATAACAGTCGACTAAGTTGCTATTGTTTATTTCAACTAATGTGAAATAATTTTGAAGGTTAAAAGAACTATGTACCTTTTTGGAAGTTTGCAAATTGCCGATGGATGAATGTGTGATATTGCCGTCAAAATCTTATGTTTTTCTCAGATTTGTGTTTATAGGTAACTTTTGTGAGTATGTGATTGTGAATTGTTCTTGAGAAATTTTTGTAAATGTTGTTGTATGTATTGACGTTCTAGGTTATTAGTTTTAATTTGTATTTTAATTTTAAGTTTTAATTTCCTGATTATTTGAGTGATTTGCGTGATTTTTATAACGTGATTTTCTCAATTGTATGAGTGATTCATAAAGTTTCTTCTTTTAAGTGATTTGCGAGTGATTTGCGAGTGAGTGTTGTAACTTAATTTTCGGTAATTTTCTATGAGTGACGATTGTAATTTAGAAAGGAAAGGGGGGCAAAATAGGCATTTCAAAAGAGGACACCATTGCTCCCCCTTTCCCTTATATAATAGACTAGCCTTCATATGCACGCGATGCGTGCGTTAATTTCAAAATTTGTTATTCTATTAGATACTTCATTCGTACTTTATTTATGATTAAACTTAAATGTGAAAAATTCAACAGTTAGATGAATTTAGATATATTAATTCGCTAATGTAAAAAAATAAAAAGATTGCGAGTTATTGTTAACATTAATTTTTTGTGAATGAATATTGAACAGAAAGAACAAAAATAATGAGTTGGTTTAACTGAATTAAAGAGTATCAAAGGTAGTGAATGTTTAGACTTTTCATGTGCACGTTATGTATGCCATCTTTTTTTTTATAAGGTATAAATATTTGTCCATTTAATTTTTGATTGAAGTATTTGATGCATATACCATTTTAAACTTGTTTTAAATGGCAAGTTGGAATGAGAATTTTTAAATGATTTGCTTTTGTAATTTTTTTCATCCTATTAATTAGATCATTAAGGGTATTTTAGTCACTTCAAAAGAGGACAACACCTCCTCCCTTGGCTTATATAATAGATATATATATATATATATATATTATAATTATAATATATATATATATAATATATACTACCTCTGTTTTTATTTAGTTACAACAATTTCTACTTTTAGGTGTTTTTTATTAGTTGTAACATTTCCCTTTTTAGGAAAGCTTTTGGGATAATTTGACTATATTACCCTTACTTCACATACTCTCCCTATTTAATTACAGTACTAGTAGCAGGGGCAAGTAGGTCAATTATATACTCTCTTTTCTCATTTCTTAAAGTTTGTGCAAAAAGGTGAATGTTGAAACTAAATAAAAACAAAGGTGGTATATATATATATATATATATATATTATATAATATATATAATTTATAATATATATATAATTATATATTATATTATATATATATATATATATTATGCTTCAAACGCCACATGTATATACCAATCTAGCAATCTCCATAGATTTTGTAATATATCCCTACAATCACATGGATTGCAACGGCTAACTTTCATCCATGATTAGAGGATTTTAAGGAAACAAATCACATTAATATGATTCGAATTTTACTAAATTTCAATAAGTTTCTCACATTTTTCCATATTTTGATTTTTTGTTTTAAATTTTCAAAGGGTATTTTAGTCACTTCAAAAAATGACACCACACCTCCTCCCTTGGCTTATATAATAAAGATAAACAACAAAACCATGATAGTACTTAGTTACCACTCTATTTTTTTCTTTTTTATATTTTTTTCCTCCAATCCATATATTCTTTTGATTAAGTTAGTTTTATATACATATATAATATATATATTATATATATATATATATTATATATTATTTATATATAATTTATATATATTATAATATATATATATATAATATATATATTATATATATATATATATTTCTATTTTTAGGTGTCCTACCCCTCTTGATATATATAATAGAGATAATATGATTCTTTGATGTAGTTGTAGAAAGGAATAATCATGTTTGTGTTTTTTTTTGTGATATTGATTATTTCGTGAAGATTATACACTAGCAGAATAATTATTTATTGTTGCGGCTGAATTGCCGCGATTTTACCCATACACAGTAATAACTCATGTCAAAAGCAAAAGAAAACTCGAAAATCAACTTATTGTTGCGATTCTAGGTGGAAAACGTAGCAATAGAGATCAACAACAGTAATTTTCAAAATTGTTTGACTGGTTTGACCATATCTATTGATGCGGTTCCCACCCAAAACCGCAACAATAGATTTAAATATTAATTTCATATATCTATTGCTGCGGTTTTTTGTAAGAACCGCCGCAATAAGTCCTTGACAAGTATTAAAGGCTCATAGGGTTATAACCCCATCTCTCTCACCCTCAAAATATTGAGCGCCGTTTTCATTTTCACCCTCTCTCATCTCACTTTGTCTCCCACACCTCTCAATGATCTAGTCCTCCCAAACTCACTCCTCATCTCACCTCTTCATCTCTCATTTCGTTCGCACCTCTCATCTCTCTCGCCGTTCTTCATCGGCTCGCTTAAAAGAATTGAGATCTCGACACACAGTGGTTATGACGGGGGTCTAAAACCCCTTTTTAATGGCTAGACACACCGCCAATGATCTTCGCCCTTCAGCATGAGCCGCCGTCGCTCGTGGTGTTCATATCTCTCTCAGTCGCTCGCCTCAGCCTGGCTCGCCGCCACTCGTGGTCTTCGCCTTCAGCCTCGCTCGCCGCCGCTCGTGGTCTTCGCCTACAGCCTCAACCTCGCTCGCGTCATCTTCATCCTCCGCTTTAGGCTATGTTTAGTTCACCTGAAATTTTCTGATCTGAACTTATTTTTTCTGATATGATCTGATCTGATCTAAACTGATCTGATCTGATTTACAAGATCTTATCTTTTATAAAATATATTATTACTTTGTAATTCATTAAATCTAATACATTATAAGATCTTATTTATAGTATTACTATTATTATCATTTTATTTCTGTTACAACTTTTACACAACTTTTATTATTAATAATAATTATTATTATTATCATTATTATAATAACAACAACAGTAATTCTAATCATAATAATAACTATTATTACTAAAAATAATTATATAACCCAATTCATTAATTTATAAGAGCACTTATAAAATATTTCACACTTTCCCTTAAAAAAATGTTTCACACTTGAGAAGTCGGGATACTCAACTCTTTTTTTCATATAAAATAAAATAAGATATACAAACAACTATGACTTGTGCAAAAAAGAAATAAATAGTATGCAACTTCAAATAGGTAGAGAGATTTGGAATTCGATAGGAAGAGGTATACCGAATCTAAATTTATATTTTGTATCTCGCACTTAGTTTATTTTGAATTGTAATCCGAACTTAGTAGTTTCGTTATCATGAATTTGAGCTATCATATTATATATATTTCTTATTTTCGCGTCAATCTTATGTTCTTAACACGTGGGTATTAATTTTTTATTATTTAATAACAACAAAATAACTTAAAATAATGATAACAATGACATTTATAATGATAACAACAAGATTAATAATAATTACCAATATTAATAATTAATAAGTACAACAACAACAATAATAATCCTTTTGAACAAATGTACTAGTATATAATAATATTAATAGTAATAATGAGTTTTTAAATATAAGCATGATCTGATCTGATTAGATCTGAAATAAGCAAAAATAAGGTGAACTAAACATAGCCTTAGTCGCTGCCTTTAAGCTTTGCTGTCAATCTGACTCCTTCATACATATGTATAGTTGCCTTTTCATTTTCATTTCATTTTTTTTCATTTTCATTTTTGTACATAATTACTCCTTCATACATACGACAAATTTTTTTTCATTTTTATTTTTCATTTTCTTTCAATTCTTTTTTTATTTAGTTTTTTTTTATGGAATTATGTTCAATTAGTTCTTTAGTTCTAGTTTGATTTGCTCATTAGAATATCTGATTTTTTTTTTATTTTATCTTTGAGATATCGTAATTTTTTTATTTTCATTATTTTTTATTTTCCAAGTCAATACATGAATTCAATATGTTAACTAGTTCGTCATAGTTACTTTTGGTTTAATTAATTGCATTTTAAGGTTGAAAATTGTATGAACACTTGAACTTCGAAAAAAAAATGTATTAAAAACGTGCAGTTATTCCTGCGGTAACTACCCAAAATCGCAACAGTGACCTAATTTTTAATACAAAAAAAATACATATTGATGCGGCCGATTTTAGGTAGAAACCGCAACAATAGGTTGCTCTATTGGTGGGTTGACAACCGCAGCAATAAGAACTACTTATTGCTACTCATTCAATAGTGGCGTGGCTAAAACCGCAACAATAAGCTACTTAATAACCGCTGCAATTCAATGTTTTTCCACTAGTGATAGTATTATTATATTTAATTGTTGAGAAGTATGGTTATGATGATGATTTTGATTTGAATTACTTGGGTTGTAATCCTAGTTTCTCTACTGATTTGGGTGTAAGGTCGTTGGGCGTCCCCATTGATTTTGATGATTGGAAGAATTTTTAACTCAAAATTTGTAATTGTGTTTTATCTTGAGATGTAAGGTACTCAGAGGGATAGATGTAGTCTTGGGTGAAAAACATGCCGACCATACAGGTTGTGACCTAGGGATAATACCTAGGTTGATTGTTGTCATACGAGAGGCCAGAAAGTACTATCTTGCATCGGGAGTTTGACCATTCTTAGAGACATGTGATAGGAAACTCAAGCCCAAACGCTGTATGGAGGTTGGGATGTGACAAACCTTTGTAAGTGGGTTGTGATCCACTGGCGCTCTACTTTTTTTCTTGTAGAGTCTTTTATACTTTTCTCTATTGTTTGTTATGGTGATATGTGATTAGGAGAGCATATTGGTGGTCACCTTTTTTTATTCATAAAATTCATGCTTAGAATCCTTGTTTTAATGGTTATTGTTATTGTTATAACGGATATGAAAAAGAACAAATAATGAATGCAGAAAACAATAAAGAACACACAGATTTAACGTGGTTCACCAACGGAATGTTGGCTATGTCAACGGATAGAGAGAGAAAAGTTTTATTGCTCTTGAGGAAAATCAGAATTTTAAATTTGATTAATGAACTAATCGACATAATGACGAATTATGTTAAGAGCCTATTTATAACCCGACTCGAAATCGTTAAACCCGCATAAAAATCACGCTTGCCCAGTTGACCGGGCAAAAACTGCCCGATCGGGCATGCACGGAAAACTGACGAACAAGCTATGAACATCTCGCCTGGTCACCCGGGCCAAGCCGCCCGGGGGGGGGGGGGGACCCAGCCGAGTGAAACTGCCCGACTGATCGGACGATCTCCTAACTTGCCTATTTTTGCATCGCGCTTCACCAGATTCATGGCACTCGATCTTACAAAACCAGATTTGCTCTGAAAGACAACCAAAACAAGATTTGTCCCCTAAGGATACCATATTAGCGCCTAAGGACCCAGACTTGCCCCTAAAGGGTAATTAACAGTTTCAAATAGTTTTTAAGTCCAAGAAACCTTAGAACTTACCCTATGGAACCAGATTCGTACAAATGGTTGCTTATACTCTTTCCTTGCACGAGAAACACCTTCGTTGGACGACTCAGATATATCCACCACTCCGACATATAGTGCAAAACCCATCGTGTCTTCACAACTGTCCCTTTGGGGAGAGTTTCCAAAGATTACTTGCTGACCAAGAGCCAAATTTGGATGATCTGACCCGATATTAACGACGAAGAACAAGAAATTTCATATTTATATTATGAGTGTTGACAGACGTTTCCCTAATGTGAACCACCACTCCAATCTAGAGTGTCCCTGTGCTGCACTTGTATCTCAACACTACCACAAACAACAAACGTGACAACACCAGACTCAAATAACGCAGACCCTTGCAACACATACAATGTCTCTAGTTTAAAACCTTTCAAAATTATCTTTGAACCCTTGTAGACATACAACACTCTACCCTCACCTTTGAAACTGAACCCTTTGACGTCTAACAGACTAAGTGAAATCAGATACTTCGTAACCTGTGCAACATGCCTAACGTTGTTCAAAACACAGACTTTGGCATTACATGTCCTAAGTCTGATGGACCCTATACAACCTGTCTTGCAGACTTGACCGTTGGCTATAATAACACTTCCATCAGCCTGTTTGTAGTTCATAAACCACTCCCCGCGCGAACACATATGAGAAGATGCCCCCGAATCAAGAACCCACACATCTGAAAGATGCATATGTTCATCAGCAATTAGTGTCAGATCATCATCAGAATTCAAATCTTCTACTGCAACAGCATCAGAACCAGACCTAAATTTATTTTCCTGATTGTTGTTTTTAGGACATTACCTTTTCCAATGCCCCTTTTTCTTAAGTAGTTACAGACATCACTAGGTTTAAGACCTCTACAAGACGATTTCTTGGATTTTCTCCCAGAATTCCCCTATCCATGATTATGCCGTCAGCCAGACACAACATAATCACTGAATGTGCCTTACCCTCCACAATGGTCATCTCCGCGGTAACTGAATATGTTGACTTTTTTTGCCAACGTCGCCCACAAGCCTTGTTGTTTCAGTAAAGCCTGCATCTTGATTTTCCATAGACTGAAATTGTTTCTCCCAGTGAATTTATCAATTTTCATACTCATCCCAGACATCTTTCTCACTCAGATCGAAAAACCAAAGCTCTTGATACCAATTTGTTATAATGGATGTGAGAAAGAACAAATAATGAATGTAGAAAACAATAAAGAACACACAGATTTAACGTGGTTCACCAATAGAGTGTTGGCTACGTCCACAGACAGAGAGAGATATGTTTTATTGCTCGTGAGGAACACTAGAATTACGGATGTGATTAATGAACTAATCAACATAATAACGAATCAGGTTAAGAGCCTAATTATAACCCGGCTCAAAATCGTCAAACCCGCGTCAAAATTACACTCGCCCAGTCAATCGGGCCAAAACCTTCCGGTCGGGCGCGCAAGCAAAACTGATGAACAAGCTACGAACATCTGGCCCGGTCACCCGGGCCAAGCCGTCCGGCTGACCGAGCGAGCTCCCAACTTGCTTATTTTTGAATCACACTTCACCAGATTGAAGGCACTCGATTTTAAAGTTATCTTTTAGCGACGCATATATTAAAATCATTATTATAACTATGATTGTAAATGTAAATTAATTATCAATTTATTAGCCCATACATTGGACGGGGTTTGGGCCTAGTTATTGTTGAAGGTGATAACATAATTCGAGATATTAGTAGGGACATTGATGAGATACCTAGCTTGAGAACTATTTGAGTTGGCTCAAAGTTATTATGAGGCAAGCATACCATAGTTCGACTCGCGAAGCTCTTAAACAGACTGAAATTATTTTATGGCTATATTTTTCCATATTACATAGTAAACTAGAAATAAATGGTGAAAATATTCACAGTAATAGTGATGAGATCAAAAATAAGTAGCAAAAATCTATTTATGAAATTCTTTTAGCATAGATTTCAAATAACTTGAACTTGAAAATTTAAATACTTATTGTTTCGGGTAAAAACTTGTATTATGTGGGATGGATCGAGATTAAGATTAATGATGGTTGTGTGCTTCGATAGCTAGTACCATGATTAATGGAATAAAACTCGATTATTTGTTGTTTCCAAGTTTTGTGCCTTCTAGCTTTTATATTTTTGTATATTTTTTGAATCGAAACACATGCTGATTGATCAAACTCGAGGCCTTTTAACAACAGACACTTTTTATAAAGGCAATCTTAACCACTCTTATGATAATCAATGCCCCAAAAAGGTAAGTGACTCTTGCAACGTTACAAAAATCGACATGCTTCAAGGTCTAGTGCCTTGGAAAATTTACAAAAGGAGTATGTTCGTGTAGTACGCCCCGAAGCTCGAGGGACAAACTTTCAGACATAGAATTTTTGGAGATTATCCCCATTCCATGATCGAGGGAGGGGACGCCCCTTCTGGTCTTCTAGGCGATAAGTGCTTGGACGGACCATCGAGGTGACTCAATACCGGCCCTCCCAGTTGGGCTGAAGCTTACCCAACTTAGGCTGTCGTCCAGTTGCTTTCCTTAGCACCCAATCGTCGACTTGGAAGGGTCAATGCTTGACTCGTTGGTTGAACAACCGAGTAAGCTTAAGTGTGTAGGAGATGGTTTTCAAGAGAGTCGTGCCTCGAGTCTTTGGGAAGAGGTCGAGGTTGATTTTCTTTTCCTCCTCATTGAGGTCGTGGTCATAGAATGTGATCTGGCGCGATGGGATGCCCACCTCGATGAGTAAGATAGCCTCGCTTCCATATACTAAGTTGAATGGTGAGTGGCCCGTTGCCTCGCGAACAGTTGTTCTAGTTGACCAGAATACCAGGAAGGTCATCTATCCACAAGCCCTTAGCTCCTTCGAGCATTGTTTTTAGCCTTTTTAAGACCACTTAGTTGGCCGCTTCCTCCTGCCCATTAGTCTGTGGTCGACTAACGACGGAGAAGCGGGTTTCGATCCCAAACTTGGAATAGTAGTCGCGAGTGGGGCCACTATTGAGTTGCTGACCATTGTTGGGTATAAGGACTCGAGGGACCTCGAATCGGGTGATTAAGTGCTGCCAGATGAACTGCTGAACTTGCTTGTCAGTGATTGAGGCCAAATGTGCTGCCTCGACCCATTTTGTGAAGTAGTCGACCGCCACCAATAGAAACCTTCGCTGCCTTGAGGCTGGAGGGAAAGGCCCCAGAAGGTCCATTCCCCACATATCGAACGGCAGAGGGGCCTGGATGGTAGTCAAGGAACTTGCAGCTTGGTGAGGAAGATTGGCATGCATCTGGCAGTCTTTGCACTTTTGGACCATTTTCAAGGCATCTTCCCTCATGGTGGGCGAGTAGTACCCTGCTTGAAGAGCTTTAGCTGTGATAGTTCGAGCACCTTGGTGACTTACACATGCCCCTTGATGTATTTCACGGAGGACATAGGCCCCTTCTTGGGGGGTGAGACAACGAAGGAGTGGGTGAGTAAACGACTTCTTGTATAACTGTCCCTCGTGGTATGTGAACCATCGAGCCCACCTTCGAATTTTTTCTACTTCGAGCTCATCTTCGGGAAGGATGCCATCTTGAGAGAAAGATATGATTTTGTCCATCCAAGTAGGACTTCTGTCGAGAGTGGTTACCTCCCTGTTGATGTTATGCGCCTCTAAAACTTTCCACATGATGGGTCGAGGAGAGAGATCCTCTGCTGAACTTGCTAACCTCGACAGTGCATCTTCTTGTTGATTCTCAGATCGAGGGATGTGAGTTATGGTGAAGAGTGATAGGCCAGAAATTTCCTCCTTCACCTTCCTCAGGTACATCTTCATGCTGTCTTCCTTGGCCTCGAACTCCCCTGTTACCTGCCCCACGATGAGCTGGGAATCGGAGTAAGCTCTAAGCTTTCGAGCGCCGGTTGTTTTGCATAGTTGGATACCGAGGAGTAATGCTTCATATTCGGCCTCATTATTCGAGGTGGTGAAGTCGAACTTGATGGCGTATTCTGTTCTATTCTTCTGCGGGTCAAGGATCAAGAGTCCTGCGCCGCAACCTGCTTTAGAGAACGACCCATCGACAAATAGATCCTATGAACCTTCCTCGGTAGACTCGGGGCGGGAGGTGCATTCTGCTATAATGTCAGCCAGAGCTTGTGCTTTGATGGCACGTCGAGGCTCAAACTCGATGCAGATATCCGAAGTTTGATTAGCCCAATCAGTCACTCTGCTGGACTGGTTCTTTCCTTCTATTACTTTTCGGATCAGCTGACTTGTGAGGACCTTAATAGGGTGAGCTTGAAAATAGGATTTGAGCTTTCGAGTGGCGAGAACCAAGGCAAATATCATTTTCTCGATGGGAGGATACTTGGGTTCCGCGCCTCGGAAGGCATGACTTATGAAGTACAGTGGATGCTGGTTTTTCTCGCGCTCGGCCACAAGGACTACGCTAAGGGCATGCTCTGATACAGCCAAGTAGACGAAGAGTGTCTCCCCTGGTAAAGGTGAGACTAACTTAGGAAGTGTGGCTAGGTGGGACTTGAGCTGTTGAAAAGCTTCCTCTGCAGATCTGTCCCATTCGAACGTCGACTGCTTTAGGGCTCGAAAGAAATGGAGACTCTTGTCGGCAGATCGGAAGAGGAACCGCCCCAAGGCCGCCATGTAGCCGGTTAGGCGCTGGACTTCCTTGACGGTTCGAGGACTCTTCATTTCAATGATGGCTTGAATCTTGTCAGGATTGCCTCTGTCCCCCTTTCATCGACAAGGAACCCGAGGCATTTTCCTCCCCTTACACCGAAGACATATTTCTTCAGATTCAGCTTCATGTTGTAAGTGCGAAGGGTGGAAAGTGTTTCCCTTAAGTTGGAGATATGGTCTCCCTCCTTTTGCTTTTGACGATCATGTCGTCAACATAGACCTCCACATTTCTTCCGATTTGTTTTTCGAACATTTTATTCACGAAACGCTAGTAAGTAGCCCCGACGTTCTTGATACTGAAGGGCATTACTTTGTAACAATATACCCCTGAGTTCGTGGTGAAAGCAGTGTGCACCTGGTCTTCTGTGGCCATATGGAGCTGGTGGTACCCTGCATCCGCATCCATGAAGCTGAACAATGTATGGCCCACCGTCGAGTCGAACAGCCTGTCGATCTTTGGGAGAGGGAAATCGTCTTTTGGACAAGCCTTGTTCAGGTCCGTGAAGTCGACGCACATCCTCCAGGCCCCAGTCTGCTTTCGCACCAGAACTACATTGGCCAGTCACTCGGTGTATTGGTAATCCCGGATAAAACTTACGGCTAACAGTTTCTTTACCTCATCGGAGGCAGCAACACTTCTTTAGGCCCCTTGATTCCTAAGTTTTTACTTGATCGGCCTGTATCCTTCCCGGATATTCAGCCGATGAACCATAAGCTGGGGATCGATTCCTGGCATCTCGTCGACGGTGTAGGAAAACACATCCTGGAACTCTTGGATGACCTCGACGATTTGGGCCCTATGCCATTAGGGACTTGCTTCCCGATTCGGACCGTGCGACCCCTTTTTTTGTCGATACACAACTCCTCGTTCCTGTCGGCTGGTCGAGGCCTCTCGTATTGCTTGGGGTTTTTGGCCATGTAGAGCCCCATGACGGGGAGAGGATCCTCAGGCTCAGGGCACTTTCTCTTTCGAGTGACATCTTCATCTTTGTTCTTAAGACTGTTGACGTAGCATTCCCGGGCAGACTTTTGGTCCCCGAATAATCGAGCGACCTTTCCGTCGTCGCCCTCGAATAGTAGGAGCAACTGGTATGTCGAGATGGCAACCTTGACTTTGTTGAGCTTGGGGCGCCCTATAATCACATTATAGGAGAGGCTGGTGTCAACGACCACATTCCGTCCTTCTCCTTTTTCCCCCATTCGAGTGGGGAGCTTGACCGAGCCGAGGGGGTGGACGGATTGTCCTCCAAACCCTACCAAAGGCTGGTCGATGGCCATGAGATCTGTTTCTTAGTATTTTAGTTTACTCAGATAGTCCATAGTAATGATGTCCGCGGAGCTTTCGCTGTCGATTAGGACTCGACCAACCCGCAAATTGGCTATTTTCATCTCGACGTCTTGGGGGTCGTCGTGCGGGCTTTGAATGGGGCGATGGCTGTCTTTGAAGGTCATTGTTGGACATGTTGCTGAAGAAGCCACATCGGTCCCGTTTTTCAAGGTGTAGAGGTGCTTCTTTCGAGAACGGCTGGTTAAGCCGCCCGAGGTGAATCCTCCCGCGATGACATTACATATTCAGCTGTCTCGTCGCTCTGGGTTTGCTTTTCCTTTCGAGGCTCGATTTTCTTTTCCTTCGGATCTTTCAGATACCGATTCAATTTTCCTTCATTGATTAGTTTGTCTACCGCTCTTTTCAGTTCTCGGCAGTCGCGAGTTATGTAGTCATGATGGTATTCGTACCAGAGCCTCTTGTCCCTCTTGTTGACGGACGTTCGGATGGGGTTAGGCTTTGGAAAGGTGTACTTCTCCTTGATTTCTAGGTAGATTTCTCTCGGTTCAAGTTGTACCGATGATCGTGCCCATTGTCCTCCATCCGGGGCTTATTGTCTTTTTCTTTTCAAGGGACATCCCTTGAATTGTCCGCTCGAGGCGTATATTCGTGCTTTCTCTTGCTGGAACTGGGTTCCTCGTGTGTCTTGCAGATATCAGAAGCTTGAATGAATTTTTGGGCAAGGTTCATAGCCTTCAAATTGTACATGAGCGCAGTGAACGCGACACTATCTTGAAGATTGGAGACCTTCAGCAACTCCTCGTTGAACCTCTTGATATAATCTGCCAAGTCTTCTTTTTCTCGATGGCCCCTCTCCTGTCGAGGCTCCCTCCGCTGTCGAGGTTCCCTCTGCTCTCAAGGTTCCCTCTGTTCTCGAGGTTCCCTATGTTCCCGGTTAGGGATGGCAGGGGCTTCTCCGGCTTTGGATTGCGCTCGCTTTTCGTTCAAGACTTCATGGGCGTCACGATTATCATTTCTCAAATGACGCTCATTGATCACATGTCTCGCGGCCCCCTTGCTAGGGGCAATTCGAGCTGATCTTTGAGGAGCTCGTGGCGAATTCGTCGGGTCGAGGGCTATGACCTGAGGTTGGTCGAGATTTCTTGCTCGAGGCTGGCCTATGACCAGTCGAGGTATGGGGGGGAAGAGGAGGTCTATTCGAGGTCCCTTCTCCTCCTACTTGGAAGTTCAATATCAGAGCCCGGAGGCTGCGCTCGAGGTTGTCACTTAGACGATCTGCCAGTTGCTGGAGATCTTGTTGGGTGACCAGATTAGGGCCGGTCTGCTCATATCGAGGGGGCTCCGTTTGAGTTTGAACCGTCCTCAATTGAGGTCCCCCAAGGTTGACGACACTACTAGCCTCTCGAGGGTGGACCTCTTCAAGGACATGTTGGTGGCGAGATGACAGGACGACAGCTTGCCGAGGGTTCCCCGCCGTTTCGTCCGCCACCTCGTGGGACGGTGTCCTCGAACGATGAGATGGGACGAGGGTCCTTTGCCGTCTCCGATTTCTCCGAGTGATGGCCATGACTTTTAGTTCGATGTCCCCAGAGACAGCGCCAACCTGTTTCGGGTAGAAATTTGTATTATGCGGGATGGATCGAGATTAAGGTTAATGATGGTCGGATGCTCGAAGGTTACCGAGAGACCTACACAAGACGAGAGTTAGACTACCCGGGGGTGGATCCGGGATCGTCCCTCCGACGATCAAGTCAGTTGATGTGTGGTAATTGGCAACTGTGAAGTAGTTTGTCTAGAAGTTATTACCTCAATAAATGGAGATCTGTTCCATATTTATAGGTGTTGAAATGTGTGAAAATGTCCTGCCAGGCTGGCACATGATTCAAGACGGGTGGGTCCCACTGAGGGCTTGCCATGCTGGTAGAAGGCTTTGGAACATGTGATGGCCCACTAAGGCTTAATAGGCTCAAACACCTATAAACTCGAGGATCAACTCAAGATCGAGTAAAAATATCAAAAAAAAAAAAAACTTAAATTTAAATTTAGTTCGGTTCGTTAGCACTTCTAACTTTAACTTCAAAAATTAGCATTTGACGAGTCTCCCCTAAGCTAACTCATCGACATTTCCCCAACCAAGACCCATAAGACTATAAGAGTATTCCAAAGGAAAACATTGAGCGACTGCGACCCTCCGTAAGTTCCAAGTCCTAACCATAACCACCTCCTGAATTCTGAGCAACAACCCCACCGATAAACCCACTTCAAAAATCACAACTTTGTCTCTCTCTCTGAAATCTCTCTATACTGTTGAAAATGGAGACTGAAAAAACCCCATCAAATGGTAAACAGAAAATTGATGAAACGGACGACCCAGACCCAATTGAGCTTGTCCTCTTTCAAGTCTCTGAATGCTATGTCTACATCGTAATTTCCCGTCCCCTTCTTTTCCTGTCTCTCTTAGATGTCAACCCAGTTTCTATTTGTTTTAATAGTAGTATCTTGAATTTTGGAGAGATTATTTCTGGCATCAAATTCAAAATGCACAGCTGGATAATGCATATTCTGTTTGATGGATCATATATTTGTTGGGTTTTTGATTTAAGTGTGAGTTTTTAGATTGTAGATTAATGGATATTTTTTTATTTAAATGTTGATTTTCGAGATGATGATCAGCACATCTTTGAGCTCTATTAATTTATGGTTGTATCTTGAATTTTTGAGAGATTATTTTATTCCAATATGATCTTTATGGCATCAAATGCAAAATGCACGGATGGATCATAAATTGCTTGGGTTTTCAATTTAAGTGTCAATTTTTGCCTTTTTGGATTATAGATAATTGCGAATATTTTAATTCAAATATTGATTTTTGAGGGGATGATCATCACATGTTTGAGCTTTAGTGGAATAACTCGATTTTGTAGTGTTTGATTATACTGTTTGCAAGCACTGGATGGCAGATGCCTTGTTTCACTGTTGATGGAGCTGGGTTCTATTCGATCTCTGATATATCTAATTTCATATGTGCAGAAACGTTTATCGATTGTGTTATTTCAAAAATAAGAATAATAGGAATTTAATCTGAAAATGTCTACAGTTGTCAACTCGGATCTTTTATTTTAGAAGGTTTCCGTTTACTTACTTGACTGAGATATTACATGCAGCTGTGATCAAAATTCATGGTTGATTTGCTTACTGTGTGAACAATGTCATGTAAAATGTGATATTACTTGAAACCTTGTCTTTCATTACTATAGATTCCAGGCATCCTTATTGTGCATATGTGCTCTGCAGATACCCCCAAGGAAAACTGCTGCTTCATACAGGTATTTTACTTTTGTGTTTGACATTTGGATTCAATTTGTTTTCTTAATTTTTCTGTCTGGACAGTTCTTCTTTGAGAACCATGTGATACTCATTTTTGTTGTAAATTGCAATACTTTCAACTTTTGATTTTACTATAATCATTGGTATGTTAATGTGACAACAGCAATACTAAGATATTCGATTGGCACCCTTGCTGAAAACTTAGTTGTTAAAAAATAGAGAATCATGAAAGGAAAGTGTTTCAGATGGTCATGGCTCATAATTTTAGTAGCATCGTCGTAGAGAGTGTATCTTTGGAGATGGTCAGATGGTCATGAAAGGAAAGTGTTTCAGATGGTCATGGCTCATAATGTGGTCTCAAGGCACAAATGAATGTTCAGGATTATTGTTTCTATTAAAAGTTTAAGAATGGTTGCACATTGTTGAACACGTAAGAAAAAATGTCCATAAGTTCTATATACTTCCACTTTGCAGCATATGTGAAGTATATCTGAGGTTTTCATTCTATGTCTAATATATGGCTACTTAAGTAGAGTATGTAGTTCCTTCTCCAAAGTATGTTGCCACAAATCATAATGTTTCCTTCAATTAGCTGACGCTCTAAGCCTCCAAATTTCATCTCTTTTGTTGGCTATACTTCATACTATAGATGAAGAACTAGAGACATGGCTGAGAAATGGTAGTCTATCAAGTTGAGCCTACTTGTGGTTCACTTACCTTCAGGTTGCAGGTAATTAGGGTAGTGAATTTTTAAAATGAAACTGAAGTTTCTTACATTTGTTGAAACTCGTAGTCTAAGAGGGCTGAAGATGAAGCTAGTTTTATACTGTAGATCAGGGTGCATCATAATTATTTCTTGTATTACCTAATTATGCTTTGTGGCTCCTTTGGAGGCATGTCTTCTTAGCAATTCACTTATTGATATGCCCTTTTTACGTTACAAGGGAACTTTTTCACGGAAGTATCAAAGTATTTCCACTCTGGCAAAGTGGTAGTGTAGATTTTTAGCTGTTGTGTCAGCATATGCCCACCAACATGGCAAATATGCTTAAGCATTTGGCTGCAAGCTCTGTTTCTTTTGTAATAGCCTTTTGCCCTTCTCATGAGTCATGACTTACGTTCCGCGCTATACCATGAAATTGACACTCTACTATCCTTCACTCCTTGTTTCATTTTGTTCTTCTTTATGTACACGACACAATTGAATTATTTTTTCTGGATGAGCGTCAATTTGGTCTTTGCATGAGAAATCCCATTGACTCACATCTCCACCATTTTATCTTGTTGATGTGATATAGACTAGATTGCCATTTTGTGCCCTGTACGGGAACTTGGGAAGAGAATAATGTTTATAGTTCTTCTTCACTTGAAGACTTCCAGGCTGCCAGCCTATTTATTTTGAGCCCTAAAATCCTGATTTATCTTATGGTTTCATATTCACTTGAGAAGAGACCTCAGTTTAGCCTTTTGTGATTGTAAATTTGCAATACATATTTCTTAATTAAAGGAAAGGTTCTATCATCTTTCTAAACTGAATATTTGTAGTAAATTTCTTTCAGTCAGTCTTTGTAGTCTATTATGTCCTGGTCAGCTTAATGTTAATTGTATTTAACAAGGCTGAATTAGATCTCAGTCAAACATTTTCCCAGATAGTGTTTCTGAATGAAATGGTTGTGCTACACCTTGTAGGCTTACTTTGTAAGCTAAGTGATAGGCTCAACTTATATTGCAAATAGGTAGATACTGAAGAGGTGGAGAGAAACAGGGTGTTCTCTCAGTAACTTGAACTAATAAGTTTCTATTATATTAAGCACTTGTAATGTTCTGCCTCTAATAGTAATGCATATGTTAACATACTCTTGTCATTGATGAGGAAAGTTTGTTAGCTGTTCACAAACGAATTTTAAGTAGCTTCTTTTAAGAATCTACAGTATAGCTTATGAACTTAGTCCGCAACCTCGGAACACTAAGTCAAAGCATCACTAATTACCATGTCCACTCACTTGCAAGTCTTATTGCTGATAACCTCTGTGCAAGTCTTGACTAGTTTGGGTGTAGGCTTGGTCTCACTGGACTTGATGGTGAAGATTCACGCTAGTTGTTTTTCCTGTTAATCTTAGAATTAATATAGTAAATTTACAGTAGCTAGATGCTAGGCATAGAAAGCTTCAAGCTATTGGTCCCTGGCTCCCTGCTCCTTACTTTGACAATGCATCTGTATCTCTGTTTCTTTGTTGAACTTTTAAGTTTGATCAAGTGGAAGCTTGTGAGTTGTGACAAGCACCCATATCTGATTATGACGTATTGGAATAACCATGACCTTTCTTAACATCCATATAATAGTGTCTCTTATTTTCTCTATCTACTCAGTAGTTGCTGCCAATCCATCGCAAATTGCTGCTCTGAGCTGTTGAAGCCTGTCAATTGATATCCACAGCATATATCCATAAGTCGTCTTGGCAAGTATGACCTTACAGTGATGGCCATTATGACCTTACAGAGCAAGTATGACCTTACAGTGATGGCCATTGTTTCACCCATTTCATTAGGGACCACAGACTTTTTGGTCTACCAAATCCATGCTTTCACTTCATGTGACGGTATAAATACTTCTAAAAGGTTTTTCATTTGCTTGTAGAACTTGTTTGATACCGAATAAAGAATATTTTGGGTTTCGCTTCCCTTGTGGTTCCCTTTTGGTTCTTTTTGGCCAAAACTAACTTTGAACAGAAAATTCTAGAAAACATGCTGATTTACAACTTGATAAAATTGTTATGAGGATTTCTGCGAAAGAATTGCATAACTTGTAATGACATGAAATGAGATAACATCATGGTTAAGAAAATCCTGAAGACCATAATAGTCCAATCGGACTATTATCTGCTGATGAAGAGACTAGCATTAAGACATCAAACTTTCTCTTATTGCTGGTTTCACTCTCCCTCTTTCTCTCTCTCTCTCTCTCTCTCTCTCTCTCTCTCTCATTATGTTGGCCGGAGAGCATTTGATGACTGAAGATGGATTTTCTCTGTTATTGAACTTTGAATCAGTCAGAGCAACATCCTTGAGTGTTTGATTGTAAAAACTTAGAGCTTCTGCAGTTGGAGCCTCAAGCTCTTTAATTCCATACCGACCTGGCATGCGTGAATCTTGTGACTATTTTACTCATTTACTAATATAATGCCTTCCTTGCTCTCTGGTCTCAAAATCTAATGATTGTCATGATTTTTTCCTTTTTGCCTGAATTTTATATCTTCATGGAAGATGGCAGGTAACCTGGTTAGGCTTTGAGGTGTGTGTAAGTACTGATTAGATTTTGTATTCTCTAATAACTTATATTATAAAAAAAATTAACATGCTCCATGAATTAGGATCTGAGCCTGATATTGATATCAATTCAATGAAGTTTTGTTGATCTTCAATTCTGCTGGTAATACGTTTATTTTATATGATGGTGTTAGCATTACTTTGTTTTACATGTAGAGCTGATGAATGGGATGTAAATAAATGGGCATGGGAGGGTGTCTTGAAAGTTATTAGCAAGGGAGAGGAGTGCATAATCAGGCTTGAGGATAAGTCGACAGGTAAACTATATATTTCGGCAGTATTTGTGGTAGATTCGTACCCTTTGTTCGCAAATTAGGACGTTAAGATTAGGTGGGGATATATGTGTCACTTTTTTGCTCAGCATTGTCATACTCCCTTGGTTTAATTGGTTCAGGTGAACTATATGCTCGGGCATTTTTGAGAAAAGGAGAGCCACATCCTGTAGAACCTGTAATTGATAGTAGCAGGTTTGCTGTCTTCATTTAGGCATCGCCTTTTTGTTTTCGATTAAGAATTTTTGTAGCTTCTAAATTTTGGTTTCCTTATGCAGATACTTTGTGCTTCGAATAGAAGAGAACATAGGTGATTGGCTTTTTCCGTTGTTATTGATTGAATTCATACTCATAGTTCTTTGTTAAGTGCAGAAGTCTGATTCTTCTATTACAACAAAGAAATAAATTTAAGATGTTTGGCAATGAAATTTATACCTGCTTTGCATTGAAGGTTGCATCCCCTTCACCTTGAAAAAAAAACTTCCACCATTCTTTATAAATCACTACATATAGCTTGGGCACATATAGACAATGGAAAAAGTAGAGACGTGTGGGAGACAGTGGTCCTCAATGCCACGTGAAAAAGTAGATTCTTGAGAAAGAAAACTTACTAAAAATGGGTTTGTACTTTATAGTGGTTTATAGTAGAATACTACAAAAGGGATATATAGTGATTAATAAAGACTGGAAAATAAGTTTAAGGGCTGATCAGGCTGAATAAGGTGTAAAAATAATGCAGTTTCAATCAATTCTAAGTTCTGCATAGTAATATTAAGGTGAACTAAGCATACATGATGTGAATATACGATTTTTTCATCTGATACCCCCGAGTTTTCAAAAAATTCATCCGGTACCCCCCAAGTTTTCAAAATACATGGGGTACCCCTAAATTTCACACTAATACACCTAGATACCCTTCATGACTAACAACGTCAACCGTCGTTAGTCATTAATTCTAATTTTCTGTTTTAACCCTAATTAATCCCCTAATACTAACATTAATCCTAACCCTAACACTAAACCTACTTCTACCACCCACTCCCCCCCTTCCCAACCCCTGCCCTCCCCCATCCCAGCAGCAGCAACCCCTCCCCACCCCCTCCCCCACCCAGTTCAGTTCAGCAAGCCACCCCACCCCTCCCTCACCATCGCCCCCCTATCACCACCCCTCCCATTCTCACCCCAACCCCCCGCAACCCCTACCCCTGTATTTTCTTCTTCCCTCTGTATTTTCGCAATCTCTGTACTCTGTGTTTTGTGAAAATTGGAGGATGGTGGTGCTACGGGGGTGTGGGAGGGGTGCGAAATGGAAGGGGTGGTGCTTTGGTGGCGTAGGGGTGGGGGAAAGAAGTGAGATTTCAAAAATCGAATGGTTTGGGGAGGGGGGTTGGCGAGGTTGCGGGGGTGGGGAGGAAGGGTGGGGGGATGCGTTGGGGGTGGGGGTTGCAAGGGGGTAGGGTGGGGTGGTGGGGAGGAAGGGTGAGGGGATGCGTTGGGGGTGGGGGTTGCAAGGGGGTAGGGTGGGGTGGTGGAGAGGAGGGGGTGGTGGTTGGGTGGTAGTAAGGTTAGGGTTAAGGTTAGGGTTTTAAATTAGGGGTTAGGGTTTGAAATTAGGGGTTAGGGTAGGATTAGAAGTTAGGGTTTAGTTAGGTGAGTTAGGGCTAATTAGGGTTTAAGGAAGTTTAAGACTAACGGTGTTAATCCCCGTTAGTCATTAAGGACATTTGAGTGTATTATTATGAAACTTAGGGGTATGTGGTGAATTTTGAGAACATGAAGGGTACTAGGTGAATTTTTTGAAAATCGGGGGTACTTGGTGAAAAAACCGGCGAATATATTATACATTCATCTTCTCACGAGTTACATACAAGAAGCACAAAATCATTTGTTTTTTCATTTATCAGATTCGAAGTTGCAACTATTTACTTTGTATTTATGCAGATGGTCGTCTTCGACATGCTTTCATTGGGTTAGGATTTCGTGAGAGAACCGAAGCTTACGACTTCCAAGCTGCTCTGCATGACCATATGAAGTATTTCCTTGCTTAACTTGTCTGCATTTAGAATTGCTTTCTTTATCTTATGCATATATTTCAGCTTCAAAAAACAACTTTAAGATTCATGCTATTAGTAACATGCAAATATTGAATCATTGAAAACTGTTGATCTGTTAATTTACTAATTTAGGTATCTCGATAAGAAGAAAACTGCTGAAGAAATGGAGCAGCAATACCAGAATTCGTCAACAGTTGATTACAGTTTGAAAGATGGGGAGACCCTTGTTCTTCAGTTGAAACAGGTGAGCCATCATTTATTCTTTCTTTCTTCATCTATCAAATTGTTTGCTGCTCAAGCCCATACTCATCTTTTCGATGCTGCACATTAATTGTCAGAAACCTGGTGGCAATATAAAACCGAAATCCATCGAACAGGGCGTGAACAATCTTTCAATAACAGATACAAGTGAACCTAACAAAGAGCCCTTACTTTCTATCAAACCACCTCCTCCTCCACCATCGACCTTCTCACCAACTACTTCTCCTAAAAGTCCTAAATCACCAAATTCTACTTTTAACGCAAATTTTGAAGAGAGAGAAGATTCTAGAAAAGAACAGCCACAACCTGATTCGAAACTGAAGAAAAATCAAAGCTCAGAAGATATAGCTGATGATGACTTTGGCGATTTTCAGGCAGCTGGTTGATTCATGATCATGTATAAAGTTGTGCTTATATATGAAATTTGTTTCAACTAAGTTTGGTGTAAATGATGTCTCTGAGTTGCATAGACAATTTATTCATATTATCTCGTCCATGCTTTCCTAAGAGGCCCAGGAATGGAAATGAAGTAATTTGAGTCACAAATAGAGAGTTACTGATAAGACTTGTTTTTTCATGCTGAGTTTTATCTTCATGCATGCAGCTATGTGCCTATGTCTTTATTGATCTGTCCCTCGCCTTTTTCCTTTTCTTTTCCTTTTAAGTTGTAAAATTTATTTTCTAATGTTGATTTTGTCAACAGATATTGTGAACTTTGGTCCAGATTTAAGTCAGATATGTTATTTTGAAACACGTGGACAGAGTTGTCTTTCCTTATATAGAAGTGGTCATTGGATAGGAGGATGAAATGAACACAATGACCCTACATGCCCTTATTATACAACTATAGCATATATGCCCTTGTTATTATAAAGTAGTATTATTATCTAATTGTTTTAAATAAGTCAATTTTTGCGTGGTGTTTCAATTTCAGGTCTAATTTTTAATTATTTCTAGTCAAGTTAGGCTTGTAGGGCTATTTTCTTCTATTGAGTTTTAACTTGTTTGTGACCTATTTAGCAGGTTATATGTGCCACGTGTTGTCAAATAATTGGTTTGCTATTTTTTTTTTGTTTTATTTTCTCAATAATCCCTTCCTCCTGTCATCTTTCTCTTCCCTCTTCCTTAGACCACCCCACACGCACCCCTCCTCTCCCCTGCCCTTGCACCCCCACCAGTAGCGTCCCCCACCCCACTCCTCCCCTCCCCTGCTCGTGCTGCCTTTCCACCAGCAACACCCCCACCCCCACCCCTTGCCCCACCTCGCCCATCAGCACCCTCCTCCCCACGCAGCCCCCCCGCGCCTCCCTCTCCCTCACTCTCGCCGACACACTCGTCTCCGTCCTCCTCCCTCACTCTCGCCGGAAGCTCGCAGTCGTAGTCCTTCAGATCAACCGCCTCCTTCGTTTCTTTCTGGGTAGAAACGAGGGTGGGAGAGGGGGAGGCGCGGTCGGAGGGGTGGGGGAGGGGAAGCGATTTTCGGCGGAGGGAGGGGGAGGCGCGGGATTTGATGGGGGAGGGGGAGCGATTTTCCGGCGGGGGAGGGGGAGGGGGAGGCGCAGGATTCGAAGGGGGTGGGGGAGGGGAAGCGATTTTTCGGCAGGGAAGAGGGAGGCGCAGGATTCGAAGGGGGAAGGGGAGGGGGACGATTTTCCGACAGGGGAGGGGGGGGGGCGAGATCCGAAGGGGGAAGGGGAGGGGGAGCGATTTTCCGGCGGGGGAGGGGGAGGCGCGGGATTCGAAGGGTGACGGGGAGGGGGAGCGATTTTCTGACAGGGGAGGGGGAGGCGCGGGATTTGAAGGGGGAAGGGGAGGGGGTGGTTGGGCTGTTGTTGTTGTGGGTGGGGTGGGGATGGTGTTGTTGTGGGTTAATGGGTGGTTTTCAGTTTTTGGGTGGGTGAATGGGTGGGTTTTCAGTTTTGAGTGGGTTAATGGGTGGGTTTTCAGTTCTGCATGGGTTGATGGGTGGGTTATCAGTTTTTGGGTTGTTAATTGGTAAACTTTTTTATTTACCAATTTATTAGGTTACCGATCATTTATCCTAATTAAATAGTTAATGGTGCCACAAAGTTGACTTGACTTGGAATAATCAAAAGTTAGACTTGAAATTAGAAGACCACGCAAAGGTTGACTTAATTAAAATAATTTTTCCTTATCATTATTATTATTATTTTTTGAAAAGATAATAAAAGGAAAAGAAAACATAAGCAACCCTTCTTGATAATATTTAGGGGTTGTTTGGTATCATCACCGTAAACAGAATGAAAAGAATTTGATTTAGAAGAAACTGGTAATATTAAAAAGGTTATGGTTGAGAAAGGACACGTAATTTGTTACCTCTAGTTTGAAAAGGGTAACAAATGTGGGGAATGTGTTACCTTTTGGAAACGGTATTCATTACTTATAATTCATACCAAACAATTAGAAATGAATCCGTTTGTACATCAAAATTTTCTACACCAAACACCCCATTACTCCAATGTTATGAATAATTTTATCTTAGTTGGGAGGAAGTAGAATAGGAGATATCCATCATAGTGGAGACTTAGGGTGCGTTGTTCAACTTAAAAAATTAAGTTTCAAGTCCAACAAGTTCAGATAAGTTCTGATAAGTTCAGATAAGTTGTAATAAGGTCTAATAAGGGCAATAAGTTCCAATAAAGTCTAATAAGGTCCAATAAGTTCCCATCAGGTGCAATAAGTTCCAATCAGGTGTAATAAGTTCCAATCAGGTCTAATAAGGTCCAATAAGTTCCAATCAGGTCTAATAAGGTCCAATAAGGTCCAAATAGTCAATTTTTAATAAACATTTGTATAATTGTCCATTATTTTGTTATTCATAATTTCATATCACTATTAGCTGATTATGTTATTATTAGAATTTTAATTAAAGTACCACAATGATTATATAGTATTATACTTGTATTAGTGTATTATTTTATTATTTATTTGTATTATGTCATGTCTATTATTTTATTATTCATATTATGATTAGCTGATTATGTTATTATTAGAATTTTTTTATTAAAGTACAACAATGTATAATATTATACTTGTATTATTATCTATTATTTGATTATTCATATTGCTATTAAATAATATTATAATCATGGTCAAATAATTAAGGTTAACAATAATAATAATAATTATTATAATTACAATATTTTGCAATTCGTCTTTAAATAACTAGAGATAACGTGTTTTCGTTACTAATAACAATGAAAGATATAAATGTTATCAATTGATTGTTTCATTATCATCAGTGGAGTATCTTTCTTCATCTTCTACATCATCCTCTTCAATCAATACGTTTTCTTCACCAAAATCCAACCATATTCCATCTGCAATTTTCTCCCGAGTTATCTCCATATTCGTGTTTGTGTCTCTAATGGAGTATTGGAGAAAAGCAAAAAAAAAAAAAGAAAAAACAGAAGGAAGAAAGGAGAAGAAATGAATGAAGCAATGTCATGCAAAGCTACGGTGATTTTGACCATTTTATTCTCTTTCTTTTTGTTTTCTTTTTATCTTCTAGTACATTCACATAAATGAAAGGAGAAGAAATGAAGGAAGGAGTTAATGCTATCTACTTACCTTCACATTAATGAAAGTGAAGTGAGAATTTTTTATATGTGCCAATTTTAACTTGTTAGCAATAAATGTTAATTAATTTTTGATTTTCTACTAGTGTTTTATAAAATCAAAACAACACTATTAGATATATTAGTGGTGAAAGTTATGTATAGGCAAATATATAAATAGTAATTTTTTAAAAAAAATTAATTATCATAAGAGATAATTAATAATCATTATTTTTTAAAGGACGAATTATAATAATTATTACTCCATAAAAATTGTTGAGAGGTAGTATTTACATTAGTGGTAATATTTATGTTATTCATGGTCAATGTTTTTGTCTAATAAGGTCAAATAAGTTTCAATCAGGTCCAATAAGGTATAATAAGTTTCAATCAGGTCCAATAAGGTCTAATAAGTTTCAATCAGGGCCAATAAGGTCTAATAAGTTTCAATAAGGTCAATAAGTTCCAATAAGGTCCAATAAGTTCCAATCAGGTCCAATAAGTTGAATCAGGTCCAATTAGGTTTAATAAGTTCCAATAAGTCCAGTTCAGGTTCAATAAGTTCAGTTCAGATAAGGTCCAATAAGTTCAGGACCAATAAGTTGAATAGAACGCACCCTTAATGTCCTACATTTGCAGTTTGGTTCGAGCATCTTTGAAATTGTCCAACAATTTGATGTATATCGTCAACTATGTTTTGTAGCTTCTAAGATGTAGCATGATATTGTTGACAGAGTTAATTTGATTTTTATCTTCAACTATGTTTTGCGGCTTCTAAAATGTAGCAGAATTTTGTTGACAGAGTTCATGGCAATAAGACTATCACCTTTCACCTCAATTATGTAAAAACCTCATTATAAAGCAAACATCAAACTACTTCGAAGAGCAATTGTTTCTGATATCGAATATCGGAGTAGTGGTACCCATATTATAAGTTCAACTAGCTATGAAGGTATTATCTGACACTCGCAAAAGGAAGCCATCAGCACGAAATTTGCACTGGAAGAACCATCATCATGGAGTTTGTTGAAGTTACTGAAGCTAAAGCCATCAGCTTACAAGCATCAGAAACACTGAAGCCAGCAGCTCACAAGCATCAGTGCATACAACAACTCAGCTCTAACAAACTTAGCCAGCTCAGCTTATTCTATTACTTGTAAATATCAAACTTGTACAGCTCATCTACAGTTTGTTATTTCGTTTCTTTCTTCCTTTAGTTGTGTATATATAGTTGAGGTTTTAATGATTGTAGCAAAAAAAAAAACAATTACAATATATCTTTTCTCTCTAAAATTCAGAGAGTTATATTCTCTCAAAACATCTTGATGTATTCTTTGTAAGCATGTTTATGCAATATTCAAAGTTGTGCTACTGTATTCACATTGTTAGATGAACAATTTCATCATGGTAATAAATTCTGGATTATAATCAAAATTCCGCAACAATTCTTAATCTCTGATTTGAAGACTGAAATTAAGTCTACTTTTCTGTAAGTTTGAATCAAACTTTTCTTTGCTGAAAACAAAGAAATCGAGGTTTTTTTTTCTTCTTAAATTCTTTAGAATTACATCAAGAATGGCACCTAGAAATTCAAACTCAAATGCAAACTCAAATGAGTCTCAATCAAATCTTGAATTTACACAACATCCTAACAATGTGTATTTTCTCAGTTCATCTGATTTAAACACGACAAAATTAGTTCCTATTGTTTTTTCTAGTTCTGGCTTTGCTGATTGGAAAAGGTCTATGATAATTGCATTATCAGCTAGAAACAAATTAGGATTTGTTGATGGTTCTATATCAAAACCATCTAGAAATGCAAGTTTATTGAAAATCTGGACTAGATGTAATGATCTAGTTATATCCTGGTGTTCCGGTATGGGACAAGATTTAGGGTACGAACCGATATGTCCTTTGGTAGTGTAATAGCCCTGTTTTTAAGAGCGTTTATTTAAAATCTAATTATAATTATTACGTTAATTATGTTTCGAAAATCTTATTTTATTTGAGTTGTATGTGGAGTCTGATTTTTATTTATCGTGTTTGTAGTATATCTATTTATTTAATTTTATAAAGTTATTAATAATTTAATATTAGCTACTAGTTGAGTGTTGTAAATTATATTATTGTTTTGTGTTTTATGTTTTAATGAAATAAGTCCACTTGCGTTTAGAATGGTAGTCCAAAAGAAAAAGAGACAACAAACCCATCTCCCTCATTTTCTCTCTTCTCTCGTGTCTTCTGTTCAAGGAACCAAGCCACTGCTTCCTCCTTCCTCTCTTCGTGTCTTCCAATTTTCAGTGCCACCAAGCTACTTCATGTGATTCATCCTTTGACATTCAAATTCTTCACTTAATTGAGGAGAAAACCCCCATAATTCTCAAAAATCCTTTCACTCTCCCGAGAAACCTCAAACCCTCTCGTGCGAAATTCCAACTCCATTAGTGTCTCTCTCCTCTGTTCCACCATTGCTCTTGTCCACATATGCCAACTTTCTAAAGAAACTTCTCTACAACAAGTCCAAACTTGAATAAAGTTCCACCATTGCTCTTGTCACCGAAGTTAGTGTGGTCCTCCAAGACAAGCTCCCCAAAAAGGTTGAAGATTCGGGGTCTTACTCCCTACTCTTAAGGATTGCAGATTTGGAACCAAAGACAGCATTCACCGACCTAGGGGATAGTGTTAGCCTAATGCCACTCTCCATTGCAAGAAAGCTCAACTTTGAGCTTAAAAGCCCAAGGAGACTGATACAATTAGTGGATCACTCGGTTAAGGTTCCCATTGAAGAATTGGAGGATGTTTCGGTGCAAGTTGGGAGAGTCTCCATTCCTTGTGACTTTGTTGTAATGGAGATGGAAGAAGACTCCCAAGTACCTCTTATATTGGGAAGACCTTTCTTGAAAATGTCCGGAGCGCTAGTGGATGTAAAGAGAGATGTCATAACCTTGAGAGTTGGAGATGAGAAAATGGAGTTTGCCTTCAACAAGAGCATGAAAACACCCATTATCAAATAAGTGCATATGATTGATACTCTTGAGCAAGAACTACTAAGCCAAAGGGCCTTGATTAAAGCAAGGGATCCACCTACCAACTACGTACTCATGCAAACTTTGAGGTTTTGGAATTTGTTTTTGAAAAAGAGGAGAGAACTATGCCTCCTCGTATATGTGAATTAATACTCATTCCCCCCTTCTTTGAAATATGCTTTTCCTGGAGATAATGAAACTTATCCTGTGATTGTCAATTCTACACTCAATGGTCCTTCTCTTGATAAACTTATTTATTTCTCATACAATATGGAAGTGTCATTGGCTATATAATTGATGATCCAAAGAGTTTGAGTCCTACTTTGT
The DNA here is from genome assembly GCF_026745355.1 of Beta vulgaris subsp. vulgaris. Lineage (NCBI taxonomy): Eukaryota > Viridiplantae > Streptophyta > Magnoliopsida > Caryophyllales > Amaranthaceae > Beta > Beta vulgaris. Next base: position 29,787,687 of record NC_079210.1, on the reverse strand, counting down.
GTCTGCATCCTATTTATTTGAATGATGGTCAAGCCTCCTCTATTGAGCCTCAAAGAAGGAAAAATCCTAACATGAAGGAGGTGGCAAAAAAAGAAGTTTTGAAACAACTTGAGGTGGGGATAATCTACCCTATCTCAGATAGTAGGTGGGTTAGTCCCGTCCAACATGTTCCAAAAAAAGGATGAATGATCGTTATTGAAAATGAAAAAGGTGAACATATCTCCACAAGATCGGTCATCGGGTGGCGAATATGTATTGATTATCCTAGGTTGAATAAAGCCACACGAAAATACCATTTCCTCTCTTTTCTATTGACCAAATAATGCTTTGGTGAGTCATACCTATTTTTTTGCTTTTTGGATGATTATTCGAGATTATTTCAAATTTCTATTCACCACGCTGACCAAGAGAATACAACATTCACATGTCAATTTGTTACCTTCGCTTATCAAATGATGCCATTTGGATTGTTAATGCTCCTTCCACTTTCCAAATGTGTATAACCGTCATCTTTTTGGATATGTTTGAATCCACCATAGAAGTCTTTATGGATTATTTCTCCATGACCTTTGTCTCTCCAACCTCCAAAAAGTTTTGGAGAGATGTCAAAAGATTAACCTTGTTCTTAATTGGAAAAAAGGCCATTTTATGGTTGAAGATAGCATAGTCATAGGTAATAAGATCTCTCAAAAAGGAATTGAGGTCGATAGGGCCAAGATTGAGGTTATTGAGAAATTGCCTCCCCCGAGTTCGATGAAAAGAGTAAGATATTTTCTTACACTAGTGGAAAAAACCCCACCTGATGCGGTCAAAACTGGCCTTTCGGATGCGGTTTTGGTCCGCATCAGGTGGACTCGCAGCAAGTGTGTAACATATTCTGATGCGGTCCAAAACCACATCAGAAAGGCATAATCTGATGCGGTTTTCGGAAAACCGCATCAGATTAGGTGATTAACTGATGCGGTTTTCCTTAAGAACCGCATCATATTGTAGTGTTTAAGTCCCAAAAAAAAGTGGCAGACCTGCAACTGCAGGTCTGCAACTGAAGGTCTGCAACGCAACTGATACCAAAACTCCAATTGAGTCTTTCCTTTCCTAACTTCTACTACCTGCCTCTTATATAATCTCTAATACATAATATCTATTAATATCTTATACTAGATATTATTAATTAATAATAAACAATATATACTTCAAAACAAAAAAAGATCGTGCATGATGATTTCATTCAAAACAATACCAAAAAACCATATACATACATATATACAACAACAATACATATATATAATTCAAAAAACACATACACAATTCTAATTGGACAATGACAATAAAATACATATATATACCTGAAAAAATACACATAATTTCAATTGAAGAATGAAAAAAACGAATTAAAAACATAACTAAAAGTAACGAAAATTACAAAAAATAGAGAACCACAAGTAAAAATAACGAAAACGAAAAAAGAGAAATAAAGCAATATATATATATATATATATATATATATATATATATATATATCCAAAAACGAAAAAGAGAAATAAAGCGAAAATTAAGAGCCAAAAAACGAAAAGAGATGAATTAATACCTGAAAAAATAAATCAGATCCAAAAAAAATAACAAAAAAATTAAGAGCATAAATACAAAAAACAAAATCAGATAAAAAAAACGAAAAAGATAAGAGCAGAAACCAAAAAAAACCGAAACAAAAATGACGGCCCAATTCGTTCTTCGATTCTTCGTCAATTCTTTTCTGTTCTTCGATTCTTCGTCAATTGATTTCGTTCTTCGTTTCTTCGTCAATCGATTTCGTTCTTTGTTTCTTCGTTTCTTAATCCCCATTTTCGCTCGTCGTTCTTCATTTCTTCATCCCCATCTTCATTTCGTGGAGTAGAGAGGACAGAGAGGGGTAAGGTGATGACGGCGTGGTGTGAGGGAGGAGTAGTGAGAAGAGAAAGAGGGGAGAGGAGGGAGATTAGGGTTTGATAGGAGAGAGAAGGGGTATGGAGGAGGAGTCTAGGGAGTGGGTCTGGTTAGGAGGATTGAGGAGGAATTTAATATTAGGAGTGTTGGGCGAAATTTCGTGCGTGGGCCAAATTTCGTCAAATTTCCCGTATAAAAAATTACAATAATCTGATGCGGTCCATTGAACCGCATCAGATTAAAAAAAAACCGTATCAGATTTTTAATTTGATGCGGTTTTTTGAGGACCGCATCAGATTTTTTTGTCCAAATTTCTCTCCCATTTTTTGGTTGCTTTTCGAATGCGGTTTTACAAAAACCGTATCTGATACTAAGTGACATATAAGGTTTTTTCCACTAGTATTAGACATATGGGATTTTTACGCCACTTTATCAAAGGTTTCTCAAAAATATCAAAGCCCATATCCAATTTTCTTCAAAAAGACTGAATTTAATTTTGACAAATATTGCATGCATGCTTTTGAGACTTTAAAGAAGGCCCTAAATTTCTGCCTCTATAGTGAAAGCTCCGGATTGGATCTTGTCTATTCAAGTAATGTGTGATGCTAGTGTTAGTGCAATGGGAGCCATTTTAAGGCACAAAAAAGAGGGAAAACTACATATAATCTACTATGCAAGGAAGACGCTTCATTCAGCTTAAAGGAACTAGGCCACAATGGAAAAGGAGTTGATAGCCATTGTCTTTGCTTTGACAAGTTCTGATCATATCTTGTGTGCTCCAGGGTGGTTGTCTATACAGATCATGCGTCTATCAAGTATCTCATGACCAAGAAGGATGACGAGCCTATGTTGATTAGGTGAAATCCTTCTCCTTCAAGAGTTTGATATTGAGATTAAGGACAAGAAGAGCTGCAAAAATTCGGTTACCAACAACCTTTCTCACCCCCCATGGATGATTCACAAGACATGGGTCCTCCATCAATGACTCTCTCCATGATGACTTTCTATATGTCGTGAAGGCTAGACCTGACAATCGGACCAATCGGATCGGATTCGGACCGGACCAATTCAGATCGGGCCGTTTTCGGATCAAGTTACATTCGGACTGGGATCAGACCGGATCGGACCGTTTCGAATTGGGCCATCGTTCGGACTATTATTTCGGATCGGAATCGGACAGGACCAATTCAGATCGGACCGTTTTCGGATCAAGTTACATTCGGACCGGGATCGGACCAGATCAGATCATTTCGAATTGGGTCATCGTTCGGACTATTATTTCGGATCGGAATCGAACTATGGTGGAATGAATGGAATACTTATGCCAATGATATTTTTTTTATATAAAAAAACGGGTAAGTTTCGGGTATTTCGGATCAAAGCCTAATCGAAACCAATAACTTCGGATCGGTTTACCTTCGGGTCGGATCGGTTTCGGGTCGGGTAAGATTATATCGGATCATTGGATTTCGGATGAGTTTCGGATCAAGATTATTTCAGATCGGGATTCGGACCGGATCGGGACCGTTTCGGATTCGGATCAAGGCTCGGACCGTCTCGTTCGGACCCAGATCGGACCACGGATCGGATATTTCGGACCGGATTTTCGGATCAGGACCAACTTTGCCAGGTCTAGTGAAGGCCATGTATGCTCCATGGTTTGCCAACTTTGCCCACTTTCATGCTAATGGAGTTATATCGGATGATCTTAGCTACCCGTAAAAGAGAAGTGGGTGGAAGCAATTGCTTCACCTACAAATGATGCCAAGGAAGTTGTCAAATTCTTCAAGAAGGTGATATTCTTTGATTTGGAATTCCAAGAGCTACTATTAGTGATAGGGGCTCACACTTTCCCAAGTAAATCATTTCAAGCCCTTTTTTGCTAAGTATGGGTTGCATCACAAGATGGGTCTCATTTACCGTTCCCAATCTAGTGGTCAAGCGAAGATATTAAATAAAAAGGTCAAGCTTATTTTGGAGAAGATGGTGAACCGATCTTGCAAAGATTGTTCATCTATGTTTGATGATACTTACAAGACCCCTATTGGCATGACACCATACAAGCTTATATATCGTGTCATTTTCCGTTGAATTGGAGCACAGAGCTTGTAGGGCCATCAAGGGTTTAAATTTTTCTGTTCAAGCTTCTGGTAAAATATTGATGCTTGATATTCAGGAGCTTGAAGAGATTAGGAGGGATTCACATTAGAGCTCTTAGGTGTACAAAGATAAAGATAAAACAAAAGCTTGGCATGACCAATGAATCATGAAGTGGGAGTTCAAAGTTGGTGACAATGTGCTTTTATTTAACTCAAGATTTAGGTTATTACTGGGAAAGCTTAATTAAATGAAGGTGGAATGGTCCATTTTCCCGCGCAACAAGTATTCCCGCATGGTGCGGTTAAAATTTGCAATGACCCAAAAGGGTGTTTTCAGGTGAACAAACAACGACTCAAGAGCTACTAAGATGGTGTGCCAATTCAAGAACCATACACTATTGCTCTTGAGGAGTAATCCCCCTCTTAATTAATAAATTTCTATGGTAGTCAAGCTAATGACTTAAAACAAGCGCTTAGCAGGAGGCAACTTGTTTTTCTTATTTATCTTGATTTCTTTCTTTTCATTTTATTTTATCACTTTTGGTATGATGGCTTTTTACATATTCATCAAAACCTCAAATCAATCATCTCACCACCCAAATTCATCAAATCCTCCATAAATTTTCATCTTAATCTACTCACCTTCACAAATTTATGCTTTTTCTTTCCTAAAATATCATTTTCACTCATATCCCACCATTTTTCTCTCTCGTCAAAATTTTACCCATAACTCAAAATTTCATTTTTACTCATCTCCCTTTAGAAATTCTTCCCAAAACCTCATCCCCCCCCCCCCTCCATTTTCTTCACTACAAACCTAGAAATAAAAAAAAAATTAAGGGACCATCCTCCGCGCCTGCGCCACCCAATCACCATCCATAATATAGATGCTTAACACTAGAATTCCTTAACTCTTTCGAGATAGCTGGAGAAGAACGACTAGCATGCTCAACTAGAGCTGAAGTTGTTCTTTTATTTAAGGCTAGAGAGTATTGGTCGCTCTTTAGATATTTACGATTTTGCAGTTTGCTTTAAAAATTGAGCAGAACACCACTCCCGAGACTTTATTCCATCTTGCTTAGTGTTAAGCCAGGATCAGCAGGTCAAGCTTTTATAATGCCACCAATGCTAATGACTCACTTATCCACCAACTGACTCTCCAATATTTTCGTAAGTTCTTGGGAAATACCATTTTTGGGAGGGAAGAAAACTTAACAGTAAGTCAGTCCGAGGTAATTATTTTAGGTTCATACCTATGTGACCTTAATTAGAAAACTCAACGTGCCTTTGATATTTGCCCAACATCTCAAAAGGGAAGTGTAGGCATGATTTTATTTCGCATACGCGGTGTGAGCGCATATTTGACTACCTCATTATAAAGGTTTTATGGAAGCATGTTTTTAAAGTCGCCAATAAGTCTTAAAAGGAAGACTCATAAACCTAATTAGATATTAGAAATTTGTAGGGACAAGTGAGGAACCACTAGTAGAATAATTGCTTATTGCTGCGGTGATTAAGTGCCCTATTGCGGCGGTTTTGGCCGCACAACAATTAAGGGGGCAGCAATAGGTAATTAATATAATTGCGGTTTTAAACCGAAGCAATATTTGAACATATTGCTGCGATTTCTACCTAAAACCACAGCAATAGTTTCTTTTTTTTAATATTAAAAATACAGGTATATTGTTGCGGTTTCTTCCCAAAACCGCAGCAATATAAGCATGGCAGGTAAAAAAAAAATTTTTTTAAAAAATTCAAGGTGTAATTTTTTGATAGTTATAATACATTTATAATATAAATATTTTTAAATCCAAAGAGACTATTGCAATACAATAACAACACAAAGTAACTCACCCAAACTGTCATATATTCAATAAAAATAATAAATTACAAATCCTAATTACAAAATACATAAAAAATGAAAACAGACTAATAATGAAAATTTTTGAAAAAAACGAAAAAGAAAAAAAAAAGAGATATACAAAGATATACAATGAAACAGAAGTACAAAATTAAAAAAAAAAAATTAAAGAAAAAAGGGAAAATATCATTAGATCTTGAAACCAATATTAACAACTCGTCGGTGGAGACGAACGGAATGCAAACGAACCATCACGTTGATGCCAACGATCGGTACATAGACCACGTTGATGGAGATGAACAGACCACGTTGATTTGTACATAGAGCACGTTCGAATGCCGGAGATGAACGATGGGGAGATGCGAACGAATGCAAAAGACGTTAATGGAGAAATGTGACAGACCTTACACGCTGTTTCAGAGAAATCGTAATTGTCAGTCATAGACCGACCTTCCTCGCGACAGAGACATGTTCGCGGCTGAAATTCGAGGCGACGCAGGTCATCTGACAGTCGACGGTGATGGGAAGAAGGAAGAGAATAGAAAATTTCCGGCGGTTTGGTTTTAGGGTTTAGGTCGATGAGGAGGAGATGAGAGAGAGTGAGGAGAGAGTGAGGAGAACGTAATTTTTTTTTTGTAACTGATGAGGAAGAAATGAGAGGGTGAGAGAGTGGGGAGATGGAGTTAAAAAACGATTGTCGAGGAGTGTTACAAGGAAGGAGGAATAAAACCCTAATTGGGCCGTGCATTTTATTTTAAAACATCCTATTGCTGCGGTTTTTGAAGGAACCGCAGCAATAGGTTCAAATATTAATAAAAAAATTAATATTTTAATATATTGTTGCGGTTCTAACTAAAAACCGCAGCAATACAGTTTGTCAGAAAGTCAACTTAAGTTTGAAAATTTTCACGTTAACAATATTGTTGCGGTTTCTAGTCGAAATCGCAGTAATATGTCTATTTTATATTTTCCTTTTCTTTTTACGTGATATATTGCTGCGTATGGGTAAAACCGCAGCAGTACTACCGCAGCAATAAGCAATTATTCTACAAGTGAACTTATCCAATGTAGATTTCTCGTCATGACTCCATTAATGGTCAATGAACCATAGATTGAGTTAGGGGGTGAGTGTACGAACACGGTTAGAAACTACATTCGCCCATTAATGGGCTATACTTAATATCAATCCATGTCGAGTTTTATGCAAAAGAATAACTAGAGATTATTTCCAAGCAATCTAATATTTAATCTATGTTGGTTCATTAAAAAAAACAAAAGACAAATTTTTGGTGAGATATTATTATGCGATCAAATTATAGGTTCCTAATAGGTTGTCCAAATTATCTGATAAATATTAGAATAATTCATTAAGTCTTGATAAGCAATAATAATCATGTGGGTGGTGAAATAATGAGCAAGACAATCGTGAAAATATATACGAAATAATAAGAAAGGGTAGAGATTAGAGTGTTAAAGATAACAAATTTTTATTAAATATCTACATCATGAAAGAAATCGTAATAACTTCAATATAAATAAGAGAAAGTTTTTCAAGGATGCTCAGTTTATACCGGTGTGGCTTGGGTTTGAAGGAATAACAACCTTCACAAAGAGCATGGAAGTCTAGAGATTGCAAGTATTCGAGTATATAGAGCGTATGAAAGTGTTCTCTTAGATCCGAAAAATCAATGGCTTATTTGTATAAAAAGATAAGAAAGTGAATTATACGTCACGAACAGAATGTGTTGAGTGCAGGACTTTGCGTGACGCGCAGAGCCAATGCGTAGATTGGTGCAACTGACACGGCATAACCAATGCCAATCAAATTTATGTAACAATAATATACATGTTATTAGTCTAGGTTTAGCCTATTTCTTAGCAAAAAAATGCTTCAAAGCAGTACGATCGGTATATACAACTACATGTTCCTAAGAAACAGAACGAAACTCTTCCAATATTTTCAGTAGTAGTGTAATTACATTGAGCAGCATCAAGTGTATGTGAAGCATAAGAAACAACAATGGAAATTTTACCATCTATTTGCCTAAAACAGCTACTATAGCAATATCACTTGCATTACACATAATTTCAAAAGGTAAGTTCCAATTACGATGGGGTAAAATACGAGTAGACGTGAGTCTTTCCTTGAAAATATTAAAAGCCTCCTTACATGCATCATCAAACTCAAAAACAACATGTTTAGCCAAGAAATCACACATAGGGGATGCTATTTTAGAAAAATCTTTGATATATCTATGGGTAGAAATCCGCTTGACAATCTAATTTTGTTAACACATATAGGACATGGTAGGGAACTTATGGCATCTACCCTAGCTTTATCAGCTTCTAAACCTGTAGATGACACAATGTGACCAAGAACATTACCTTATTACACCAAGAATTGAATTTTTTGAAAATTAAGAACAAGTTTAGTTCCAATGCATCTTCGCTAAAACATGACTCAAATTCAAGAGGCATATCAAAAGAATCACCACGCACTATAAACTCATCCATGAAGACCACTATATTGTGTCCTCCACACTCAGCAAATATTCTCATCATACACCTTTGAAAAGTTGCTATAGCATTATAGAGACTAAATGGCATTCGCCTAAAAGCAAAATTTCCAAAGGAACACGTGAAGGTAGTCTTCTCTTGATCTTCTAGGATAATGGTTATTTGGGTATAACCTGAATATCCATCGAGAAAACAAAGGTGAGATTGGCCTGCAAGTATTCCCAACATTTGATCAATAATTGCAAGGGAAAAGGATATTCGATCTCTTGCAGCAGAATTAAGCTTATGATAATCAATACAAACCCTCCACCCATTTTTTGCATTATTGTGGGAGCTAGCGCACCATATATATTTTCAACAACATTCATGCAGATTTCTTAGAAACAATTCGAATTGGAATTACTCATATCTAATCAGATATAGGATAAATGACACCTGCATCAAGTCGCTTAAAAAAATATTAATTCTTAAACACTTCTATTATAGATGGTTTAACAATATCCTCAAATAAAATTATATGCATGCATAATGAATGGCTTATAGATTTGATGCCCACTAGAGTCCAACGCACCGCTAAAGTTCCTTAGCACGTGTATCATCGTTCCTCTTGGGTAGGGGAAACTCATTAGAAACAGTTAGTGGAAATGTCTCTTCTTCACCTAAATAAATATGTTTCAGGTTACTGGGTAGCAGGGGCGGATCCTGGATTTATAGTTAGGGATAGCATAATATCACCATTATATCTAATACCTAAAAAAAAATTCACATTTTTATTTTGGTCCTTTTAGAACAAAAAATCTCTTGAGAGATCCTGAGATATTACTATTTTTGTATTTTTCATAATTTTGAAATACCTTTACACAGAACACATACAAACAAAAAAATTTACTTCTGTTCCTCAAATATTTATTTTCGTGCACTCCACAACATTATATTATTCACTTTCTTGAACCACTGGCTTCACTGCCCATAGCTTCCCCCAGTGTTTGTCTCAATTTAATAATTGTGATCTTTTTTTTCTCTTGTAAATGAGGCAATATGAAATCCAGCTATTTAATTCCACTCAATAGTTATCACTATGAGCATTGCTTTAGCACTTACTACACTCCTATACTATCTGATCAGAAGGAGGCAACCAAAAAATCTCCACTTTGCAGAGATTTGGTGATGTTGAAGTTCGTAGAGCTGTATGAAAAGATAGAGGTGTAAAAGTTTGTAAGGTTGAAGTTGGCAGTTTTCTTCAACAACATTGAGGAACCATTTTGCATATTTGCGACTAATGTAGTGGTCGCTAAAACCATTTGCGACCGATTATAGCGGTAGCTAAAAAATTTGCGACCAACTAAGCGGTAGCTAAACTATTTTTTTTTTTTCAAAAAATTTTAGAGGTAGCATGTGCTACCCCTTGTTACCAAGTGGCTCCGCCCCTGCTGGGTAGAGGTTTCAACTCCAATTCTAGTACCTACATAAGAGAATGAACAGGTTTAGGGTAAAAACATCTAAAGCAAGAATGGGGTCCCCCAATTCTTTTTAGCTATAGTATTCAGTTCTTGTACTATTCTGATCAGCCCCCTGTTCCCTAACTTTAGTTCCTTATGTTAGAGAAGTTCCTCATCTACATTGTTTTCAAGAACCAATATTAAGTTATCTTTCGTGCTCAATTCAAAAATCTTTTATGGCAACAAGTCAATGGTATCAAGGGAACAAATATAATAAAACTTACATCACTATGAAACCCCAATTCAAGTAACAAAGGAACTTTCCTAGATTACTATCATAGTCATTAGGTAATTGGTAAGCGTTTGTCGTGTACTCCTAACCAAATATAATTAACCTACTTTCATGCACACTAAGTAAGTATAATGGAAGCAGGGATCGTATCCACAGGGAGCAAATGAACTTGATTGGAAATTAGCAAATCAAGAACCCTAGTATGTACTAAGGCCAAAGCAACCGAATGGGGGGATTTGGAACAATGTAAGTGATCTAAACTACTCACAATACTAAAACACGAAGAGATTACAATATAAAAAGGCCTTGGACTCGGTTAGCATCCACCCTAAACTACTTTATGATCACGAAACCTTAACCCTCAACCTCTCCTATGGTCACCTATTGAGAAGTCGATACTTCTATCCTCCTAGATCGTGATCTAACACACGATCTGCGTGGTTTGAACCACTCTTACTATGAATTAACTCAAATGAATCGCACTTAAGTTCAAACCAAAGTAGCATTAAAAACGAGGAACACAATAGGATCACTAATGTTATTAAAGCAACAACATTCAAGTAATAAGCTATGCTTCTTTAAGTGCACAAGATTAATGTTCAGCATTTAATCAAACACCTAGTATGCTACATGGAGCTAGGAACACAACAATCCGATTATGCACCTAAAACTAGCATTAGATGATTCACACAACATTACTAGTAACGTTCCTAGCAAGGATTATGCAAATATCATGGAAATACATACAAGAGGCATCACAATGACCATAAGAAGATAGAGAGTAAGAAGTTCTCACAAGGAGATTAGAGCTTCAATAACCAAATCCAAGATGGGAGTTTAAGCTAGCAAATCCATGAAATTCATTACAAATCTAATAAGGAAGAGTAGAAGAAACATATGGAACTCTCTTTCTCTCTCTACCTTTTTTCCTAGTAAAGCTAAAACTAAAACTGACTAACCTCCTTTCCCTCCAAGGGAGGAAAAGAAAGTAAAAAGTGCAGCGGCAGGGGTCGCGACTCGCGACAGACCTCGCGACAATAGGCAGGTCGCGACTCGCGACACTGATCGCGGGTCGCGACGAGCCGTCTGCCCCAAATCTAACCAAAACACCAAAAATAAAAGGAGAGAATAAATAACTTGGCTTTTGAGGAAGCCATGAAGCTGTAGAACTGAAGTGATCAATCCTCGGGCGACGAATAACAATGAAGCTCGAACCACGGACCTCGAAACTCGGAAGATGCATCATAAAGGACAACGAGCAAGGCTCCGGGATACAAAAAGTGATCGGAGGGCTAAGATCGGCCCTCGAGTGTGCCATCATGTAAACTACTTCCTAAACTCCTCAAATCACAACATCCTCCGGCAACACCTCCTAACGTCAAATATCTCCTAAATCCCGACACTAAGCTCGTACCGACACCAAAAACGCCTCGAAATCCGCCTAAGATTGGCGGATAACTTGGACACATCAAATTCCCCCACGCTTAAACCTTACTCGACCTCGAGTAAAAGAAAAAGAGAACTCGAACACCCAAGCCCCAAAATACGCCATACCTCGCCAACCTCCGGCTTTGCCCTCCACAAGACACAAAAGCCAAACGACAAAATCTACCCCAAAAGAATCATCCTATACAAATGACCCTCGAATCCCAAAAGGTATCGGGACACGATCATCAACAATGACCTCCTACTCCAACCAACCCAAAATGCAAGGAAACTAAGGCACGAGGGTGAGTGATTCCCCACGCTTAGCTTCTTACTCCATCCTAAACATACCATAAAACAAGCCAAGAAGAGATGTCTAACCCGCCTTCAAAGGACATAAAACAAGAACCTAAGCTAACCCGAAAACACCAACTCCGAATGTCGCCACCTTATGACGCCACCACCGACAAATGAGAATCAAAGCAAGTTTTCTTTTCTCTCTTTTTTTTTTTCTCTCTCATTTTGCCTAGGAGCCCTTTCGGGTTTTCATCCTAGCTTCTCATTTTCATTTTTTTTTTCATCTCTCTTCTTCTTTTGGCTCACAAAACTCACCCGCTCAACTAGCTCTTTTTTGCATAGGCCGCCCTTTCGGGTTTTCGACCTATCCGAGCCCCCAATTTTGCCCGAGTCGCCCGCCCTTGCGGGTTTTCAACTCAGCGGGATTCTTCTTTTTTCTTTTTTTTTTTTCTTTTGTCACTTTTTTTTTTTTTTTCAAATTTACATCAATTTACCACAATATTAACAAAACAAAACAAAATAGAACAAACTAAAATATCACCACATTTAATCAATCTCTCCCCCACGCTAATTATGCACATTGTCCCCAATGTGGAAAGGACAAAAACAAATAAGAGGGAAAGGGAAAGGAAAAGCTCTAAGATCCCGAGGGGCCCCCGCTCAAACCTGCGGGCTGCCCTACGGGCCTCTCTCTCCTGGCGGCGTAGAATGCGCGCTCCTCAATCTCGGATGTGGGATCGGAGTACCAGGAGTCCTGGTTCTCCGGTCCCTGAGGTGGATAACGGGAGACAAAGAAGTTGTTCATGGCCGAAACCATGGAACCAACTGAATAAATCTGGTCCTCCATCCCGTACATCCTATCCTGCATCTCCCCCAAATCGCCCCTGACACTGGATAGTTGCTCAGTTACCTGAGCCTGAAATTGGGCGTGAGGGAGGTAACCCTGTTCCTGCTGATACTGCTGGTGGTACTGCTGAAACTGTTGGTATTGGAATTGTTGTGGCTGTGGTGGAGGCTGTGGTTGTGGCTGTGGTTGTGGCTGTGGCTGTGGCTGTGGCTCCCTCTGACCTAACTCCTCCGCCACCACGGTGGCATACTTCTCATCAGGGGAAAGGAAGAGCTGCTCATGGGTAGTCTGATCTGTAATGGCTACCCGCGCCTGCGGTAAAGTCATATACCTAACATTCCTTGCCCCAAAGAGCCAAACATATCTCGTCTCATTGCCTATGGTTGTGAAGTTAAGCATAGTAATACTCCTCAAGGCAATGGTATCATAACAGTTGGAACGCGAGAAAGCCGACTACTAGCAGTCCCTAAGGGGGTCAATATGGGCTCGCCCTTCCTATCCACAGGCACCTGGACACCTAAGTGGGATGCTAAAAGGGTATCATACCCCCATACTCAACTTCCCAGATGTCTTCCCCTCTGCCGACTGGGCTAAGCACTTATCTACCCAAATTTTGACCCAATCTGGACACCCCTCCCCCTGTGGTGTCATAGCCCAAAGACATTTCAAATCAAATTCCGGTAAATTGGTGGGCTCACCTGCACAAAAGACCGTCATGGACAAAAGACGGTGCACATATCGTAAGGCGGGGTGGGGAATGGCGCTGCTCTTACAGTGGCTATGCCACGTGCCACCACCAGTGATTTTGTCCAAAAGACAGCAGGGTTATAGTTTCCGTCTCCGAAAAGTCTTCCTCAGCCAAAAAATCCCAATCAAAAGCAGTTTCTATCTCAGCATATGTCATCTTATATGGGTGATCATTAAGAGAAAAAGTAATATATGCAGATTCATCTTCAGTTTCGGGATGTTTTTGCAGGGTTGAAAGAAACTCCAGGGTATACCTTTCGTAAGTGCGGGCTCTCTTCCAAAGAAAGTCTTTGAGGCCAACTTTGTTAAGAAGATATTCAACTGAGCTAGCTAACCCCAATTTTTCTAGGGTAGGATAGTCCGCAAACTTAGTTTCTTGTATTGTCCTCCCGGTCTATCAAGGCGGTCCCAACGTCTCTTAGCATGGTCACTAAGCTTCTTAAGGCCACGGGAGTTAATGTGGGGGACGGATTCGGTTCGGCTTCTTTTGCTCATGGTTCTTTCAACTTAGGAGAACTATCAACAGTAGGGGTTAAACACAAGAACACCAACAATGACACTCTTACACTCCAAACACCCTCCACACAACAATAACCAACCACCAATTCCCAAATGAGTTCAACTATCACACCAACAACACCAAACAACTCAACAATTCCAATCAATCACTACAAACAATGACTCAATCAAACTACAACTCTACAATTAAGCAAGAATGAGATATTTCAAGCAAAATCAAAGAGAAGTAGAAAAGAGAATGTTATACCAAAATGTAGGTCAAGTAGTGTTGTGTAGGATGATTAGAACTTGTGAATAGCTTCCTTAACATGTAGAATGATCCTCCAAGCTTCAATTTGGATGGTGGTGCTCAAAATCAAAAACCCCCAAATTCTAGGGTTTGGTAGAAGGTGTGAATTTTCAGAAATTTTGGAGTGATTATGATGTGAAGGAGAGAAGAATATGTAGAATTTGTGTTGAGAGAGAAAGAGGAGAAGAGATTGGAGGTGAAGATTGGAGTGTGGGAGATGAAAAGAGGAGTTTGAGTGAGTTTTGAGAGTGAGAGAGTGATAGAGGAAGGAGGGGGCTCGAATGAATGGGGTTAAGGGAGAAAAAGAGGGTTTAAGTGAGCTGCTAGTAAAGAAAACACGCTTCGCGAGTCGCGATCAGTGTCGCGAGTCGCGACCTGGGGTCATCGCGAGTCGCGATCACTGTCGCGAGTCGCGACCTGCACAGTCTCGACCTGCGATGTGCATTGCGGCTCGCGAGGGTCTTCTGTTTTTTTTTTTCTTTTGTTTCTTTTCCTTCTTTGATTTTCTTCCTAACTAAAGAACGTCCCTCATTTTTTTCTGTGCTCCCTCTTCACTCTTGTCCACCTATGACTCTCATTACTCTTTCATGCTCTCTTTTTTTTTTTTTTCACATCAATAACCAATTCACTCATCCACATTTCACGCACAACTTCACAAGTTTCGAGCTTTTCTTCTATTCCTGCAAAACGAAAAACCAAAAGCATAATATCTTCTAAAAACCAAACGAAACTAAATTTTTTTAACTATATACAACAAGCTCGTTTATTTACCGTCGTCGACACGACCTACAACCATATGGCCTAACCATAGTCTGGGTGCCGAGAGGAACATCCTCGGCTCCAACTGCTTGAATCCTTCAAAGTATGGCTTAAGCCGCTGCCATTGACCTTCAAAATTTTGGATGTGGCTTCACTTTGGATTTCCACAGCTCCATGTGGAAACACTTTCATAACAATGAATGGCCCGATCCACCTAGAACGCAATTTCCTGGAAAAAGACGTAGGCGGGACTGAAACAAGAGGACCTTTTGGCCCACCTTGAACTCTTTTCTTATAATCAGCTTATCATGCCAAGCCTTAGTCCTTGCTTTATAAATTGCCGCGTTCTCATAGGCCTCGTTCCTTATCTCCTCCAACTCTTGCAATTGTAACTTCCGGTGCAATCCAGCTTCATCCAGGGCCATGTTGAAGTTTTGACGGCCCAGTATGCTTTGTGCTCAAGCTCTACTGGAAGTGATGACATGGCTTTCCAAACACCAATCGGTATGGTGACATACCAATGGGGGTTTTATAAGCTGTCCTATATGCCCATAATGCGTCTTCCAATCGCAAGCTCCAATCCTTCCTACTTGGATTCACCGTTTTTTCCAAGATCGATTTGATTTCTCGATTAGATACCTCGCCTGGCCATTTGTTTGTGGATGGTAGGCCGTTGAGGTCTTGTGAGTCACATGATATTTTTTTAGCAGTGCACCAATGGTTCGATTGCAAAAATGGGTTCCCTTGTCACTAATCAATGCTCGTGGAATTCCAAATCTGCAAAATATGTTAGATTTGACAAAATCTGCAACCACTTTAGCATCGTCAGTACGAGTGGCCTTAGCCTCCACCCATTTTGATACATAATCCACTGCTAAAAGAATGTACAGGAAACCAAAAGAGGTCGGGAAAGGTCCCATAAAGTCAATGCCCCACACATCAAAGATTTCACAGTATAAAACCGCACTTTGAGGCATTTCATTTCTTTGGGATATATTCCCGACCCTTTGACAATTATCACAAGATTTGCAGAAATGAAATGCATCCCTATGAAGACTCGGCCAATAAAAACCACATTCCAATACCTTTCGTGCTGTCCTTTTTGCTCCAAAATGACCTCCACATGCATGGGAATGACAAAAGGTAAGGATAGAAGTCACTCTTCATCAGGAATACATCTCCTTACTATTTGATCTGCACAGTGCTTCCAGAGATAAGGCTCGTCCCATACATAATGCTTGGCATCGCTCTTGAGCTTATCTTTCTGTGCCTTGGAAAAATGAGGAGGAAAACAGTTAGAAACAAGAAAATTGACAATATCGGCATACCATGGGTGTAAGCATCCTAGGACCATCAATTGCTCGTCTGGAAACTCTTCCCGAATAGGCTCTTGCCATGGCTTCTCCGAACTTGGTTCTAGATCATAAGAGGATACCAATCGACTCAAATGGTCTGCAACCAAGTTCTCAGTTCCTTTCTTGTCTCGAACTTCCAAATCAAACTCGCTCAATAAGAGAATCCACCGAATTAGCCTAGGTTTGGCTTCTTTCTTCGCCATTAAATGACGGAGAGCTGCATGGTCAGTGAAAACAATTACTTTCGTCCCGAGCAAATAGGATCGGAATTTTTCCATGAAAACACCACAGCTAACAACTCCTTCTCAGTCGTGGAGTAATTACGCTGTGCCTCATTTAGTGTCATAGAAGCATAATAGATGGCATGTGGCACCCTTCCAACTCTTTGTCCTAGCACTGCACCTACGGCATAGTCGCTTGCATCACACATAATCTCAAATGGAAGGGACCAATCTGGAGGTTGAATGATAGGAGCCGAAACTAGCCTCCCCTTCAAATTCTCGAATGCCTTCTTACATGCTTCATCCATCACAAACTCTACATCTTTTTGTAACAACCTGCAAAGAGGAGATGAAATCTTCGAGAAATCTTTTATAAACCTGCGGTAAAAACCTGCATGACCAAGAAAAGAACGGATTTCTCGCACATTAGTAGGGTAAGGTAAGGACTGAATAGTATCAATTTTTGCCTTATCAACTTCTATACCCTTCACAGAGACCACATGACCTAACACAATTCCCTGCTCAACCATGAAATGACACTTTTCAGAATTAAGCACAAGGTTAGTTTCAATACATCGTTTCAAAACCATAGTCAAGTGCTCCAAGCAATTTTCAAAGGAGTTTCCATGCACGGTGAAATCATCCATGAAAACTTCGACAAATCGCTCCAGTATTTGAAAAGATACTTACCATACACCTCTGAAAAGTCGCAGGGGCATTGCATAGTCCAAAAGACATCCTCCGGTAAGCAAACGTGCCAAAAGGACACGTGAAGGTTGTTTTCTCCTGATCCTCCGGCGCTATGGCCACCTGAAAATATCCAGAATATCCATCTAGGAAGCAATAATAAGCATGACCAGCTAATCTCTCAAGCATCTGGTCAATAAAAGGCAATGGAAAATGATCCTTCCTAGTTACCGCGTTAAGCCTACGGTAATCAATGCAGACTCGCCACCCATTTTGGACACGGGTGGGAACTAAGACACCATCTTTGTTCTCTACAACTGTGACTCCAGACTTCTTTGGAACAACTTGGGTCGGACTAACCCATTTGCTATCGGAAATTGGAAAAATCATACCAGATTGGAGAAGTTTCAGAATCTCGGCTTTTACCACCTCCATCATAGGTGGGTTAAGCCGCCTTTGAGGCTGTCGCACGGGCTTTGCATCATCCTCCAACAAAATCCGGTGCATGCAAGTGGTTGGGCTTATTCCCTTGATATCTGCTATAGTCCACCCGATCGCCTCCTTATGCTCTTTTAGCACCTCGATGAGTTTTCTTTCCTGTTCCTGGGAGAGCTTGCTTGATATAATCACCGGAGTGTATCTCCATCTCCAAGGAATGCATACTTCAAATGCTCAGGCAATGATTTCAGCTCAACTACGGGTGCCTGCAAAATAGATGGTAAAAGCTTCCCCGGAGGGATAGTCAAAGGCAAAGGACCCACAAAGGAAGGAACGAGTGGAAAAGTCACATGTTCCTCCAAAGCCTGGACTGTTTCCTGCAAGTTAGCACTTAAAACATACTCAACATCATTTCCTTCCAAGCTATGTTCAAGAGCTACCTGCAAAGAATCTTCTCCACCTATATCGAAAACATCCTGCGAATATGAATCAATGACATCTATGGAGTAACAAGAGTGGTCATCTCTCGGGAATTTCATGGAATCGTAGATGTTAAACTCTACAAGGCTTCCATCAAATTCCATCGTAAGACATCCACTATGCACATCAATTTTTGTTCTAGCAGTTTTTAGAAATGGCCTTCCTAACAAAATAGGAGTAGCGTGCTTGTCATGCTCCATATCTAAAACATAAAAGTCAGCAGGAAAGATTAACTTATCGACCTTAACCAACACGTCTTCTACTATCCCTTTCGGGTAAGCATTAGAGCGGTCAGCTAACTGAATCACAACACCAGTTTCATGTAGGGTGCCTAGTTTTAAAGACTCATACAAAGAATATGGAATAACATTAATCGAAGCCCCTAAATCTAGCATAGCCCTAGGAAATGTGGTGTTCCCAATCACGCAAGGGATAGCGAACATGCCCGGATCACTGCACTTCGGAGGAAGTGCCTTTTGGAACATGGCAGAGACATGCTCGCTAACCTTTACCTTTTGGGCTCCCCTTAACCTTTGTTTCCTTTTTGTTGTACACATTTCTTTAAGAAATTTAGCATACCTAGGAATTTGCTTTAAAGCATCCAAAAGGGGAATATTTACCTCACACTTACGGAAAGTCTCATAAATATCACGATCACATTCTTTTTTCCGAGTATCTCGCAGTGCTTCTGGAAAAGGAGGAGTTGGCTCATAAAGTGGTGGAGGTGGTGGTTGCTTGGACTTCTCATGAGATGTGGAAGGCTCAGGTTCGGGCTCTGGTTCTGGCTCAGGCTCCGGTCTGGCTATAAACAACAATCTCCTCCTCGACCTCTTTATCTCTTCCTTTTATCTCTTTTCCGCTCCTCAAAGTGATTGCACTTGCATTTGTTTCGGATTAAGCTCCGTTTGAGACGGTAGCTTTCCCGAATCTCGCGCCTCTAATCGGCTCACTGCTCCAGAACCTGACTCATTTGTTGCTCCAGATTCTTGATGCTCGATCGGGTCTCCTCCTGAAATTGAACCATATTTCCCTGCATGTTAGTCACATTTTTAGTTAAAGCATTAATCATATCTTCAGTTGACATGCTGGTACTCGGTCCCTGTACTTGGCCTTGTGGCCTAAAATGTGGAGCTCCTTGCTCCTGGTGTCTCGGGTAAGGAGGTGGAGGACGGTTATACTGGTGCGGTCCCTGCTGGTTTCCCGAAACATTACCATATCTCAAATTGGGGTGATCTCGCCAGCCAGGATTATATGTATTGGAATATGGGTCATACCGCTTCTGAAAACCTTGGCCCTGAAATCCGGCCGCCTTACCTCTTCACTCGCTTCCTCCTGCAAATGAGGACAAAAATCTGTGGAATGATTTAAAGAGCAAATGCCACAAGCTTTCACATGTTGAGTATTCTTGTCTTTTGTCATGAATTCCCGAACCATAGATGTCAATGCTTGCACTTGATCCTCTAATTGAAGTTCCAGGACTTTCGGTAGCCATACGACGAGCCCTGATCTTCTAGTGAATTGTCTCGAGCCCTCAGCTAGCTCGTTTATCAAATCTTTAGCAGCTTGTGCAGTTTTATTCACAATTGAACCTCCACTTGCTGCATTAACCATTCGTGCATCTTCACCACTTAATCCATTATAGAAGTAAAGCACTAATCTTCATCTGCATAGCCATGATAAGGACAACTAGCACATAACTTCCTGAATCTAGCCCAGTACTCATAAAAGGTTTCATCACTCTTTTGCTCGATGTTGCTTATCTCCTTTTTCAACACCGAAGACATTGAAGTCGGAAAATATTGCTCGAGAAAAGCCTTTTTCAAATCAGCCCACGTAGAAATGCTACCCGGTGGAAGGTAATATAGCCAATCATTTGCCGCACCTTTTAATGAGAATGGAAATGCCTTGAGTTTCACCTTTTCTTCCGACACGCCACTTGGTTTCATGCTGCTACACACCACATGGAACTCCGAAAGATGCTTATTCGGATCCTCACCATTTAGCCCATAGAATGTCGGAAGCAAATGTATTAATCCTGATTTCAGCTCAAAATTTTCCCCTTCATCTCTTGGTGGAATGTAATGCATAAAGGTTGCTGATCAAGGTTAGGAGCTGTGAGCTCCTTCAATGTGCGTGGCTCGACTCTCGGAGCATCTCTTCTTCTATTTCGATAGCAAAAGGAAGCTCCTTAAAGTTTTCACGCCGTTCTCTTCTCAACCTGAAAAGAGTTAATTCCAAATCTCGATCGTACTGCAAAGGATGTTGGTTAGTAGCACGAGTATTAACCATAAACTACAAAGCAATACAACCTAAGGAATAAAAATTCACTAATTACAAACAAGTAATGCGTTGCTCCCCGGCAACGCGCCAAAATTTGGTAGCGTTTGTCGTGTACTCCTAACCAAATATAATTAACCTACTTTCATGCACACTAAGTAAGTATAATGGAAGCAGGGATCGTATCCACAGGGAGCAAATGAACTTGATTGGAAATTAGCAAATCAAGAACCCTAGTATGTACTAAGGCCAAAGCAACCGAATAGGGGGATTTGGAACAATGTAAGTGATCTAAACTACTCACAATACTAAAACACGAAGAGATTACAATATAAAAAGGCCTTGGACTCGGTTAGCATCCACCCTAACCTACTTTGTGATCACGAAACCTTAACCTCAACCTCTCCTATGGTCACCTATTGAGAAGTCGATACTTCTATCCTCCTAGATCGTGATCTAACACACGATCTGCGTGGTTTGAACCGTCTTACTATGAATTAACTCAAATGAATCGCACTTAAGTTCAAACCAAAGTAGCATTAAAAACGAGGAACACAATAGGATCACTAATGTTATTAAAGCAACAACATTCAAGTAATAAGCTATGCTTCTCTAAGTGCACAAGATTAATGTTCAGCATTTAATCAAACACCTAGTATGCTACATGGAGCTAGGAACACAACAATCCGATTATGCACCTAAAACTAGCATTAGATGATTCACACAACATTACTAGTAACGTTCCTAGCAAGGATTATGCAAATATCATGGAAATACATACAAGAAGCATCACAATGACCATAAGAAGATAGAGAGTAAGAAGTTCTCACAAGTAGATTAGAGCTTCAATAACCAAATCCAAGATGGGAGTTTAAGCTAGCAAATCCATGAAATTCATTACAAATCTAATAAGGAAGAGTAGAAGAAACATATGGAACTCTCTTTCTCTCTCTACCTTTTTTTCCTAGTAAAGCTAAAACTAAAACTGACTGAACCTCCTTTCCCTCCAAGGGAGGAAAAGAAAGTAAAAAGTGCAGCGGCAGGGGTCGCGACTCGCGACAGAGCTCGCGGCTCGCGACAATAGGCAGGTCGCGACTCGCGACACTGATCGCGGGTCGCGACGAGCCGTCTGCCCCAAATCTAACCAAAACACCAAAAATAAAAGGAGAGAATAAATAACTTGGCTTTTGAGGAAGCCATGAAGCTGTAGAACTGAAGTGATCAATCCTCGGGCGACGAATAACTATGAAGCTCGAACCACGGACCTCGAAACTCGGAAGATGCATCATAAAGGACAACGAGCAAGGGCTCCGGGATACAAAAAGTGATCGGAGGGCTAAGATCGGCCCTCGAGTGTGCCATCATGTAAACTACTTCCTAAACTCCTCAAATCACAACATCCTCCGGCAACACCTCCTAACGTCAAATATCTCCTAAATCCCGACACTAAGCTCGTACCGACACCAAAAACGCCTCGAAATCCGCCTAAGATTGGCGGATAACTTGGACACATCAGTAATCCGCCTCCTCTCCCCTCTCTCTTCTTTCTCCTCTTCCGTAAAACCCCAATTTTCAACCAAGGGGAAACCGCCACCATTTTCGGCGGTGAAGCCCTCTTTTTTCCTTTTTTTAAATCTTTGTTACTAGTTTTGTTATAACGCACGTGAGAGAGAAACAAATTATGAATGCAAAAACAATAAAAACAGACAACAGATTTACATGGTTCACCAATTTGGCTACGTCCACGGCAGAGAGAGGGAGAATATTTTATTATGTGAGTAGAACAGATTACAGAGAGAATAGAGTGTTTTTCGTAGTCTAAAACCGAGAATATAAATAACGGTTTTTTCACCAAGTACCCCCGAGTTTTCAAAAAATTC
Source organism: Beta vulgaris subsp. vulgaris (assembly GCF_026745355.1). Classification (NCBI taxonomy): domain Eukaryota; kingdom Viridiplantae; phylum Streptophyta; class Magnoliopsida; order Caryophyllales; family Amaranthaceae; genus Beta; species Beta vulgaris. Next base: position 29,765,335 of record NC_079210.1, on the reverse strand, counting down.
ACCTGGTACCCTCCAAGTTTTCAAAATTCACAGGGTACCCCTGAGTTTCAAACTAATACACGGGGTACCCTTAATGACTAACGGCGTTAACCGCAGTTAGTCATTAACCCCATTAAACCCTAATTAGGCCTAATCAACCTAACTAAACCCTAATTAGGCCTAATTGACCTAACCCTAACCCCTAATTTCAAACCCTAACCCCACTACCACCACCAACCACCACCCCCCCCCACCCACCCCACCCCTGCAGTCACTCTCCCTCCCCACTCCCCGCAACCCCCCACCCCCACCGCAACCCCCCACCTCCACCCCACTCCCCGCAACCCCCACCCACCGCAACCCCCACCCTCCTCCCCACTCCCTCAACCCCCACCCTCCCTCCCCCATCCCGCAACCACCGCAGCCCTCGAAATCTCACCCCCCCTTCCCCCTTTCCCATCCGCCGTCACGAGCTCGAAATTCAACAGGCCGAAGTCTTTGCGAGCCCAGAATCAACAACCTTGTCACCGGCGACCTTCCCCACTGTAGCGCGGTCCCATACAACCTTATCGCCTTCATCTTCGAACTGGAGAGCTGAGTAGGCGGGATTCGACAAGGGGTAGGAGAGGGGTGCGAAATTCGTCGGGGGTGGGGGAGGGCTGCGGAATTCGTCGGGGTGGGGGAGGGGCTGCGGAATTCGTCGGGGGTGGGGGGAAGAGCTGCAAAATTCGTCGGGGGTGGGGGTGGGGGTGCGGAATTCGACGGGGTTGGGGGAGGGGTGGCGACGGGGTTGGGGAAGGGGGGCTGTGGTGGTGGGAGGGGGTCCGCTGGGGTGGGGGCTGCCATGGGTGGGGGAAGGGGGGTTAGGGTTAGGGTTAGAGGTTATTAGGGTTTAATTAGGAGTTAGATTTTAGGGTTTAGGGTTAAATTAACGGTTAATTAGGGTTAAGACTAACGGCGGTTAACGCCGTTAGTCATTAAGGGCATTTAAGGGTACCCCATGTATTAGTTTGAAACTTATGGGCACCGTGTGAATTTTGAAAACTTGGAGGGTACCAGGTGAATTTTCTGAAAACTCGGGGGTACTTGGTGAAAAAACCGTATAAATAACATATTTATATTCCCGTCAGAAAACGCGTTTCCGCGTTTACCGGGCAGCCACCCGATCGGGCGGTAATTTCCCTTTACCCAGTTTCGTTGCGCGCCCGATCTTAAAAAATTAAGTAGCTTTAACATAATTTACTTGTCCAAGGAACCTTTGCAACTCCTTTTTATTAGAAGGTGGCTTAGTTGTCAAAACTGATTTTGCCTTATTTTGATCAATTTTCATTCCATTTTATGAATAAGGAATCCTAAAAACTTACTAGCTTTAAGCCCAAATGCACATTTCAGTGGATTCATCTTTGGGTGATATTCTCTCATTCTTGTAAATGACTAAATGAAATGTTCTTTATGTCTTAAAAAATCATGTGACTTCACAAGTATGTCATCCACATAAACTTCCATTATCTTACCAATCATATCTTTAAAGATTGCGTCCATGGCTTAATGGTATGTAGCACCAGCATTTTTTAAACCAAATGGCATAGCTACATATTCAAACAAGCCTAATGACTTTAGACATCTAAAAGTTGTTTTATTACAATCTTCCTGTACAATCCTTAATTGGTGATAACCTGCGTACCCATCCATAGAAGATATATATTCATATCTGGATGTTGCATCTATTACAAGCATCGAATATTGATCTTTAGGTGTTCCTTTATTCAAATCCCTAAAGTCAACACATATTCTTATCTTACCATTTTTTTAACTACTGGGACTATATTAGAAATCCAATCAACATATTGGCAAGGCCTTATGAACTTTGCCTTAAGGAGTTTGTTTATCTCCTCTTGTATAGGTTCTATTAGTTCTGGCGCTAGTCTCCTAGGACTTTGGGCCACAAGCTTACTTATTAGTTCTGGCGCCAGTCTCCTAGGACTTTGGGACTGTGATAGGTAATTTATGTTATATTATCATCCTATCAATACCAGGCAATTCATGGTGCTCCCAAGCAAAACAATCTTTGAATCCTTTTAGAATCTCAATTATTTCATTTTTTTCTTGATTAGTGAGAAGCTTACTTATGTAGGTAAAACATGGACTTTCATTATCTCCTAGATTTACTTCTTCTAGTGGACCATGAACTTCTTGTTTAATATCCTCACTTTTATCCCGTACTTTCTCATCTTCCTCTTCTAGAGGTTCAAAGTCATACAAGGTGAAGCAACATGTACTACAATTTACGAGAAAATCTTCCTGATATCTTTTAAAAACTAAATCTTTCATAACTTGATAACCGATAGGGATAAAGCTGTTACAATATTCATCATGGTTTATAGACATGATAAACTTTTTAGAAAAATATAATCTAACTCTATAAACTTTTTAGAAAAATATAATCTAACTCTATAAACTAACTAGAGCTAGCGACTGATCATAGCTGGACGGTTGTTGAATAAATTCATATTTGATTGAATATCTTCAACTTCTGGAACGTCTTCAATTTCTTGAATGAGAATGTGCTTGAGTCTTCTATCTCTTTGTGAGTTTGTGACTCAAGTTGTAAAGCAACCTCAATCCTGATGTTGGGAGCTGAATTTAAAGAGTCCCTGATAAAAACATAATGTAATTAGGCAAACTTTCTCATCTGCTTGTACCATTTCAAAGGTATCATCAATCCACAATATTAAAAGCTGATGGAGTGATGACGGAATAGCATAATTAGGATGCAACCAGTCTCTTCCAAGTATGACATTAAATCAGTATCATTTTCTACTATGGAGAAACCAGTAAAAGTAGTTTTAGTACCTACTTTAATCTTTAGAATGACAATTCCTTCAACCTTTTCAGATTAATCGAAAACCAGTTATGTTGATCTGGATATTATGCAAATCTTTTCTAGGATTTCCTAACTTTTTAAATACAGAAAATGGCATAATATTGATAGTGGCTCCAGTATCTACCAATACTATACCCAAACGTACCCCTTCAAAGTCCGCATTTAAGAATAAAGCCTTAGTAGGTTTATTATCAACACCCTCTAATCTAAAGATCTTATCGATGATTAATTTCTCGAAATCATCTCTTAGAGATGTTTTACTAGGAATTTTCTTTTGTGGTGGATTTAAGTAAGAGGATAAACTTCGAGAAGGAGTAATTAATTTACCTGCTTTCTCTTCCTTATCAACTTCATCTGCTTAGGATGTAATAGTAGTTTGAAATGTTGACTGGTCCTCTGATCTTTTGAATTCTGATGGTAACATGACTACATTGCATTGCATGTTCTGACCTTCGTGACTCCCTGTTTAAGATTCGATTATCAATGGGTCGTCATCCAACAATAAATCAGTGTCTGACAACACCAAATCCGGATGTTTAGATCCAAATTCTGAATCATACGCTAGTAGGAAAAGGATGATTTGCGTCCCCGGATTTGCATCCCACATACACGGAAGTGACGCAAATTACCTTTGTGCGTCGCGTGACAAAGAGCACTCGACGCAAAACATCAATATTCATATCAGCATACGAGCAATATGCGTCGCACCGTATGTAAGTGCGACGCAAATTACCTTTGTGCGTCGCACCTAGCTCCGCGTGCGACGCATACTGAGCTTCTCAGTTTGGGGGATTGAGCCTAATGTGCGTCGCACCGAGTCCACCATCCGACGCACATTGGGCCCAAACCCTAAATATGCGTCCCTCTCCCTCACTTAACCTAATTAGTAATTCCTCACTCATCTCCAGCCGTTTCATCTCTCTCTCTCTCTCTCTCTCCATCCCTCCCTCCCTCCCTCTCTCTCTCTCCCTTTCCCTCACTCAACTGTAATTCTCCTCCGTAATATGCATCGAAGATCTTCATTAAATCCTAACCTTAAATTCCTGTCACACTCAAATCTTCTTCTTCTTGTCCCAGGTAATTTTTAGTTTCGATTTTCAATTTTCGCCCACTAAATTATTGTTATTTTCACTTTTGTTTATGTTTGAATAATATCTTCATTGTTTGTGATTCCGGCGACCCGACAAGCATCGAATCTCAAATCTCATCATCATCAACTCTCATCATCTCTCAGCATCGAAGACCCGACAAGCATCGAATCTTCAACCGTTTAATTTCTCCCTCACTCGGCCGTTTAATTCCGGCGAGCGAATCTTCAGCATCGAAGGCCCGACAAGCATCGAATCTTCAACCGTTTAATTTCTCCCTCACTCAGCCGTTTAATTCCGGCGAGCGAATCTTCAGCATCGAAGACCCGACAAGCATCGAATCTTCAGCATCCTTTTTTCGCCGACGAGTCCGAATTCCTCGCTACTGTTTTCTCAAATTCAAGAACGAAAATTCAAGAAGAACGAGATTTGAAGAAAGAACGAAAATTCCTCGCTCTGATTTTTGGTGATTTAGGTTTTTTTAAAAATATATTTAGTGCAATTTCATTCTTGTATGTTAGATCTGATTTTATTTTTTTAGGTTTATTTTTTTAATTTCATTTTTTTATGTTAGATCTGAATATTTTTTTAATTTCGTTTTCAGATTTAGGATTTTCTTTTAATTTTTCTCTTCTGATTTTGTTTTTTTAGGTTTATTTTTCTCTAATTAGTTTGTAATTACATTTTTGATAGTAACAGTAATAAATTATGTTGCAGAATCAAAACAATATTGTTGTGGAGTGTAATTTATCTCTTTTTCTTTATTTTCTGTAATTTATTATTACAAATCTACGATTGCGTTTGCACAGAGCCTCATTCTGTTCATAAAATCAATTTTTTTTCCCAAAAAAAAAAAATTTTTTAAAAAAAAAATTGAAATTTGCGTCGCACGTAGCCCAAGGTGCGACACAAATCACTTATCTGCGTCGCACCTTAGGTAATGTGCGACGCACAATACCGCTCTATGTTGGGCAAGGGAGAACCACTTGTGTCGTACTGTATAAAGGTGCGACGCAAATAGCTGAACCATCTGCGTCGTTTCCGCATACGACGCAGATCGTTTCTGAGTCATTTGCGTCGAGGGCTTTGGCGTCGCACCATAGTCCGACGCAAATAGGCGCCTCACATCCGACGCAAATTGTCTTTTATGTACTAGTGATACTCTTCATTCACACCATTTTCTACAACCTCTTTCATAATAGAGTCTTTCTCATGATGCTGCTAAACATCCATCTCTAGAGATAAGGAACTAGGTTGATTTTCTTCTAGAGGCAACAACCTTGTGATACCGTCTTGAAGAGCTTCTTCGTCGATTCTATACATTTGCTATGAGAGACTCTTGCACGTTTTGAGTGTTAATTTGAGCTCTTGCTGCAGCAGCTCTAAGGCTCAATTCTTTCATCTTTGATGACTTACTTTGATGCAGGTTCTGATCGTCTTGAAATGATGCTACCCTTACCATTGATTTAAGCCTTGTATCCCCTTGACTCTTCTTGGACTTTTCCTTTCTTTTGAGAATCTTAAGGACATGGATTTGACTTACATCTGCCTTTTTTTCTTTTGAGAAAAATTACGACCCATATCCATTATTTCTTCTTGGTCCTTGACTCCTAGACCTCTTCTGGAATGGACGTTGATAAGTAGGGACATACGTAGGATCATTTGGTATGACCTGTGTTCTAATCATATCAAAAGTTAGTTTATTTGAACATGATGAGCACATACCTCCCCTTAGAGCCTTTAATCCCTCTATTGCCCTGGTTGTGGGAATTTTTGAGCAACTTCCTTGTAGGTTTTAGCTTTCTCCTCAGGCATCGCCAACCTTGGATTTGTTTTAGCATTTCTAGGAACCTTAGCTTTGGATAAACCGAGCCTGTATGCTTCTAACTCCATGGCCTGATGTTCTATCTCTGAGATAACCAATCTTTTGAGATTCAATTGTCTAATAAGGAACCCTTTGAAGACTTTGGCATTGGTCTGTTGAATGCGACCCATTCATATGAAATTTGTACATGTCTTCTAGTCCCTCTTCATTAACTATCTTTGGCATGATCATGACTCCTTCATCAAGCAGCCTGTTAAAGAGCTGGTTACCAATTTCAGTGTCTTGAGATGCCTGTAGAATAACAGTAAAATCATTATTAGTTGCTACATATTACAGGATAATTTGAATGGCTCTTCCACTCCAATCACATTAATATCTTCACAATTAAGGAACATGATATTTTTCTTATCAATCTCATCCTCAATTTCATCTCTAAACACAATACATTCAAAAGTATCATGGGTAACTACATCATTCCATTTACAGTATTTTTTTTCTTTAGCTTCATCAACAGTTTCCAATTTATGCCTCCCTACCAGTTTTACCTTTTTATTAAATAATAACCAATTAGAGATGGCATTAGATTTTTTTAGCATCAAAAGTATACGTCCTCTTTTGCCCAGACTTTACGTCTTTTGGCGCTAAGAATTCTCTTTTCTCAAGGGGAGAACACTTATAAGGAACTCCTTGGACGATTTCAGCCACATCCACCTCTGGTGGTGTTTTAAAGTGAAAAGGTTGCTTATTCTGAGCAAAGAAACTCTGGTGCCTTACTGCACTTTCAGGTTGTAGGTTCCTTTCTCACCTTACGCCCCAATTCTGCTAATTAAACAAAATCACCAAAGGCATGGCCATCAAACCTTTTTCGGAACTGAATCAACATCCCCTCTTGAGCCATTTGTACAAATTCTCTTTCAGGGATGCTAACATGACACCTAATCTTGGCCATTTTGAATCTGGCTACATAGTCTTCTACAAACTCTCCTAACTTTTGTTGGATTCTGGCCAAGTCACTCCAGGTTCAGTGCGTGCAAAATGATTAGTAAATTGCACTTACATGTCCGGCATGAATGAATAGAATTGGGTGGTAAATTTGTGTGGCCACCAGAAAGTCATTTCAGTTAGAGACATAGAAAACATTCTTAATTTCAAAAACTCATTATCAGTTGCCTCCCTACACTGACAATTGAACCCAACTAAATGTCCCTCGGCTGACACTCTATCATTGCCTAAGAATAAACTTATCTGGAAAACCGTGGCGTGAAGAAATCACTGCCCTAAAGTTGAATTTGCCCCGCTACAACACACGGCCTCATAGCAATCAACCTCCAGGGGTACACGGTCTCTGCGTTTCCAGTGTAGATGGAAAAACAGATTGAAAACGTTAGTGAATATTGCCCAGAAAGAGATTTTAGAGAGGAGAAGGAGAAACTGTGTTTGATATTCTGTGTGATGAATGAGAACAGAAACCTCGTATTTATAGAAGAATAATACCGGAAAGTGGAGGAAAACGTGGTTAATAACGGACACTTAGTGGGAGGATTAATGGCACGTAAATAGGGAATAACATCTCATTAAGGGGAAAACGGTAACTTAATGACTGATTAAAAACGGTCATAAAACTGACAGATTTTTGACCCAAAACTTTAGTTAAGTTAAGTTTATTCCCCAAAGCCCAAAGCCCAAGGCCCAAGGCCCAAGGCCCGGACCGGGTGGGCGCGCGCGTGTGGTAACTCCACTCAACACAAGCCCACTAAAAGTCCTTTTGTCACACAACTCAAAGGGTATAGAAAGTGTAATGTATATAAACCCCTTACACTTCCTATTATTCTATCAATGTGGGACTCTTCACATTCTCTTTTGAAGCAACTCTTGAGTTTCATTTAAAACACATTTTTAATAAACTCCAACAATCCCCCACATGATTCAAAAGAAGAAAACAGGAAAAAACAGGGCTAAAAACAGATGATCTGGGCAATAGATACTGAGTTTTGAAGTATCAATGTCTTATGGACTTGAATTGACACTCAGTGCATTCAAATATGTCTTACTGTCGTAATAGGTAGATTTCTCTTTGAACCTTTCACGAAGATAGCAAAACATAGTTGCGCACTCAACCTTTTTCAAATCAAGATACGTTCTCGCAAGTATAATATAGGTGCCCCACAATTAGCCTGGATTCTCGTGAATGCTCTAGATAGCCTAAGCCTTTGGACTCTCATAGGGGATTGGGCGTAACCCCCACATTCACATAGGTAAGTTCATCAAGTTTGTACTGTCACAAACCACCTCAAATAAGGCTATGAACTTATTAAGAGCTTATGCTCACCTTACACATAACAGTATATTAAAACAAAATACTACATCACTTTTATTAATAGGAATGGTAGTAGTACACAATAACTTGAGTTGTTTTGTGATTTCGTTTGACCCTTTGAACTTAGGAATTCCAAAGAAGGGTATCCATCACAATTCACTCACCAATAGGCTTTAAACCCATTCCTTGTGCTGACTCCAGCACCATTTTTCTACAAAGGCCTTTGGTGAGAGGATCAGCAATATTCCTCTCTGATTTTACATACTCGAGTGACAACACATTATCTCTAATTAGATTTCTAACTATGGCATGCCTGAAGCGAATATGCCTTCTCTTTCCATTATAGGCTTGATTATTCGCTACCCCAATTGCTGCTTGCGAGTCACACCGCATAGAAACTGATGGAGCTGGCTTCCCCCACAATGGAATATCAGCAAGCAAACTCCTTATCACATGATTCAAAAGAAGAAAACAGGAAAAAACAGAGCTAAAAACAGATGATCTGGGCAATAGATACTGAGGTTTGAAGTATCAATGTCTTATACTTGAATTGACACTCAGTGCATACAAATGTCTTACTGTCGTAATAGGTAGATTTCTCTTTGAACCTTTCACGAAGATAGAAAAACATAGTTGCGCACTCAACCTTTTTCAAATCAAGATACGTTCTCGCAAGTATAATATAGGTGCCCCACAATTAGCCTGGATTCTCGTGAATGCTCTAGAGAGCCTAAGCCTTTGACTCTCATAGGGATTGGGCGTAACCCCCACATTCACATAGTAAGTTCATCAAGTTTGTACTGTCACAACACCCAAATAAGGCTATGAACTTATTAAGAGCTTATGCTAACCCTTACACATATAACAGTATATTAAAACAAAATACTACATCACTTTTATTAATAAGAATGGTAGTAGTACACAATAACTTGAGTTGTTTTGTGATTTTCTTCCCTTTATCTGATTTATAGTAAGTCTAAAAATGCTAAGGAGATTTGGGATGGTTTGAATGCGAAGTATGGGACTGATGATTTTGGGACTAAGAAATATGCATGTAGTCGTTGGTTGAAATTTTCTATGAATGATGAGAATTTTGTTCCGAAACATTTATGTGCTGATATTGTTGCCGAGGGTATGGCTATTCCTGACCTTTTCCAAGCCAATTGCCTTCTAGAAAAATTGCCTGCTTCTTGGGAGAATTTTGTTCATTCCTTAAAACATAGGCAGAAAGATTTTACCCTTCAAGAGTTAGTGTCCCATATAAAAATTGAGGAGCAGAACCGTATTCAAATAAAGGGAAAATCAGTTGATCATTCTTCTAGTTCTGCTAATCTTGTGGAAAGTAAGACTGGTGCAGGTAAAGGACCAAAAGGCAAAGGTCAAAATCAGTTTCATGGTACCAGGCAGAATAACAACAACTTCAAGGGAAAAGCTAAATTTAAGGGTAACTGCTTTGTGTGTGGTAAGTATGGGCATGCTGTCAAGGAGTGCCGTCAAAGGAAGGAAACTCCAGTCAAATCCAAAGATGGCAAACCTCAAGCCAACCTTGCTGAAGATGATGATGTCATTGCTGCTGTGGTGTCCGAGGTAAATCTGGTAAGCAATGTTTCAGAATGGATCGTGGATACTGGTGCCAACCCGTCATATTTGTGCCAACAAAGAAGCGTTCAGGAATACCAGAAAGTTCCAGAATCAGAGTGCATCTTCATGGGAAACTCAAGCACTGTGAGTGTTTTAGGCAAAGGAAAGGTTTTCCTGAAATTAACATCCGGGAAAACCATTGCTTTGCAGAATGTTCTGCATGCTCCTGATATCCGCAGAAATCTCATTTCTGGTTCACTTTTAAACAAAGCTGGGATTAAGTTATCTTTTGAATCTGATAAACTTGTATTAACCAGAAATGGTATTTTTGTGGGTAAAGGCTTTTGTAATGCTGGACTTTTTGTTTTGGATGTTGTTATTGATAATAAAAACTCTACTGCTTCTGTTTATATTGCTGAGTCTGTTTCTTTATGGCATTCTAGACTAGGTCATGTGAATGTTGCCTCTATTAAAAGGCTAAAACAACTTAGTCTTATTTCTGACTTTAGCAATACTTCTTTTGATAAATGTGAAGTGTGTGTAGAAGCTAAGCACCCTAAGAAAGCATTCAACAAAAATGTGTCCCGTTCCTCTTCATTATTAGAGTTAGTCCATAGTGACTTAGGTGACTTTAAGAATTCCATGAGTAGGGGAGGAAAGAAATACTATATTACTTTTGTTGATGACTTTTCTCGTTATACTAAGGTTTATTTATTGAGTTCTAAGGATGAGGCAGAAGAAAAATTTCTTATTTATAAAGCCAAAGTAGAGAACCAATTTTGGACTAGCGCCTCAACTTATGCTGCTATGGGATCTTGAGTTCTCCCTAGATGTACTTGATTTCCATTCCCCATATTTCCCATTTGATCATACATAGGATTTGGGTTGGGACCGAAAGGTTGATTGTGATAACCTCCCATAGGAATATCCTGGCGATGAACATAGCTAGGATTATCTTTTCCCTGTGCCATTTGTGGCTGAAACGTGTGCCCATTAGTGGGTACCCCCTGTTGGTGAGTTCCAGTTGCATGAGCAAATGGAGTCTGATTATGACCATAACCTGGGGCATTCCCATAATGAGACGTCCCAATGATAGGTAGTTGTAAGGCATATAGGTAGAAGATGAAGGGTTCCCAACCATAGTTGGCTGATTTAGAGGCACATATGCGTGAGGTGAACTGTTGTTGTTTGCAACAAAAGAACCTTGCCTCTGTCCTCCATGTGATGGTCCAGATCGGTGTGTGTTATCTCCAAACTGTCCACCACCTATGGAAAAAGAAGGTTGGTGATGTCCTGGCGCCTGCTGCCAGCCTGGCTCCACGCCTGCTGCCATTTCATCACTTCTCCTAAAATTCCCACGACCATTCTCTCCAAGGCTCAAGGGACTTGCCCTTGTTCGACGCCCTTTAGAGGAAGTTTGTAGATCATTTCAGACCAATGGATCTCTATTCTCAACATGGGAAAAATGTACCCTGGATGGATAAGCTATTGGGAGATCTAGCGTTATTCCACGATCCCCTTGTGTTCTATTTAGTGGGACTTCTTCTAACGCCTTAAGTAGTTTCTCATTGAGTTAGTAGTGTTTTTCAACTGACGGTTCCAAGCGAGTAACTACTTCAGTAGCAAGAGATATTAACATTGCCGTAAAGGTTGCACTTATAGTATCATTAATATCTACGAGTATTCGATCAATTTGCCTAGAGTCAATATCTCTATTCTCCTCACTTATTCTTTGGAGGATATCTGTAAAGACTCTGGCTGACTCATGGGCTAGATTTCTGTAATTAGAATCAACTTGTTGCCTTTGACTCTCCCTCGCCTCCAATAGTAATTATTTCACTATTTCAATCATTTTTCCATACAATTGGTTTACAAATACATGGCTAGTGCTACTTGGAGATGAAATTTTCCAGTGGGAAGTTTCTCCTTGCGACTCTCCTAAGGCATGATGAATTGGTTCACCATCATCCTTAGGCACCCTAGATTCTGAATGTATCGAATTATTGTCTTCCATATTTTGGGAGACTGGCTCAACTCTAGGACCTTCTCTATTTCTTCAAGAACGTGTACCCGACATTTAAGATAAGAAATAAAAGTAAAGATGGCTACTTTAAATAAAAGGCTACTTTAAATAAAATTATTAAAGAGGAAATTTTCACAATTTGATTATGAATCTGTCTCCTCCCACTGTGGTCGCCAAACAACATGTTGGTGCAAAATCAATTTGATGACTTTGCAAACAAGTCAATGCACATCCAATAATTAAAAACTGAGTGCCACGAGATTCTTAATCCCTGGGGGTTACCGATTTTAATTAGATAAAACCTTGCTAACGTACTTTGTTATAACTTAAGTTAATTAAACTAGAATGCCTAATAAATTGAGGCGATATATATTAAATAGAACAATGACACAATAATTAATCTATTAATTAAAGCTGAATATTCCCACTCATATCACAAACTTCTAGAAAGATCCTCTATAACACACATAAAGATAAACCAGGGTGGACAATTAAAGAGAAAACACGAAGGCAAATACCTCGATGAGTTCTTGCTAAAACTGGAGATGAACAAACTTGTCACTTAGTACATGCTCTAGATCTAGGCTAGGAACTAAACTATAACCCCGGAAGGGGGTTGGCTAATATAGGTTAAGGGTGCGTTCTGTTCAACTTAAAAAATTAAGTTTCAGGTCCAATAAGTTCAGATAAGTTCAGATAAGTTCAGATAAGTTGCAATAAGGTCTAATAAGGGCAATAAGTTCCAAAAAGGTCTAATAAGGTGCAATAAGTTCCAATCAGGTGCAATAAGTTCCAATCATGTCTAATAAGGTCGAATAAGTTTCAATCAGGTCTGATAAGGTCCAATAAGGTCCAAATAGTCAATGTTTAATAAACATTTGTATTATTGTCCATTATTTTGTTATTCATAATTTCATATCACTATTAGCTAATTATGCTATTATTAGAATTTTAATTAAAGTACCACAATGATTATATTAGTATTATACTTGTATTAGTGTCTATTATTTTATTATTTATTTGTATTATGTCTATTATTTTATTATTTATATTATGTTATGTTTATTATTTTATTATTCATATTACTATTAGCTGATTATGTTATTATTAGAATTTTTTATTAAAGTACCACAATGTATATTATTATACTTGTATTATTGTCTATTATATGATTATTTATATTGCTATTAAATAATATTATAATCATGGTCAAATAATTATGGTTAACAATAATAATAATTATTATAATTACAATATTTTGCAATAATAATTATAATTACATTATTTTATTATTTATTTGTATTATTTTATTATTTATTTGTATTATGTCTATTATTTTATTATTCATATTAAATTTTTTTATTTTCTAATAGTGTTTTATAAAATCAAAACAAGAATATTAGATATATTAGTGGTGAAAGTTATGTATAGGCAAATATATAGTAAATTTTTTTGTTAAATTAATTATCATAAGAGATAATTAAATAATCATTATTTTTTAAAGGACGAATTATAATAATTGTTACTCCATAAAAAATTTTGAGGGGTAGTATTTACATTAGTGGTAATATTTATGTTATTAATGATCAATAATTTTTTTTGTCTAATAAGGTCTAATAAGTTTCAATCAGGTCCAATAAGGTCTAATAAGTTTCAATCAGGTCCAATAAGGTCTAATAAATTTCAATCAGGTCCAATAAGGTCTAATAAGGGTGCGTTCTATTCAACTTATTGGACCTGAACTTATTGGAACTTATCTGAACTGAACTTATTGAACCTGAACTGAACTTATTGGAACTTATTAATCCTGATTGGACCTGATTCAACTTATTGGGCCTGATTGGAACTTATTGGACCTTATTGGAACTTATTGACCTTATTGAAACTTATTAGACCTTATTGGCCCTGATTGAAACTTATTAGACCTTATTGGACCTGATTGAAACTTATTAGACCTTATTGGACCTGATTGAAACTTATTTGACCTTATTAGACAAAAACATTGACCATGAATAACATAAATATTACCACTAACGTAAATACTACCCCTCAAAATTTTTTATGGAGTAATAATTATTATAATTCGTCCTTTAAAAAATAATAATTATTAATTATCTCTTATGTTAATTATTTAACAAAAAAATTTACTATTTATATATTTGCCTATACATAACTTTCACCTCTAATATATCTAATAGTCTTGTTTGGTTTTATAAAACACAAGTAGAAAATCAAAATTTTATATCTTTCATTGTTATTAGTAACGAAAACATGTTATCTCTAGTTATTTAAAGAAGAATTGCAAAATATTGTAATTATAATTATTAAACTATTGTTAACCTTAATTAATTGACCATGATTATAATATTATTTAATAGCAATATGAATAATCAAATAATAGACAATAATACAAGTATAATACTATACATTGTGGTACTTTAATAAAAAAATTCTAATAATAACATAATCAGTTAATAGTAATATGAATAATAAAATAATAGACATAATATAAATAAATAATAAAATAATAGACATAATACAAATAAATAATAAAATAATAGACACTAATACAAGTATAATACTATATAATCATTGTGGTACTTTAATTAAAATTCTAATAATAACATAATCAGTTAATAGTGATATGAAATTATGAATAACAAAATAATGAACAATAATACAAATGTTTATTAAACATTGACTATTTGGACCTTATTGGACCTGATTGGAACTTATTGGACCTTATTAGACCTGATTAGAACTTATTGCATCTGATTGGAACTTATTGCACCTGATTGGAACTTATTGAACCTTATTAGACCTTATTGGAACTTATTGTCCTTATTAGACCTTATTACAACTTATCTGAACTTATCTGAACTTATTGGACCTGAAACTTAATTTTTTAAGTTGAACAGAACGCACCCTAAGTTTCAATCAAGGCCAATAAGGTCTAATAAGTTTCAATAAGTTCCAATAAGGTCCAATAAGTTCCAATAAAGTTCAATCAGGTCCAATAAGGGTGCGTTCTGTTCAACTTAAAAAATTAAGTTTCAGGTCCAATAAGTTCAGATAAGTTCAGATAAGTTCAGATAAGTTGCAATAAGGTCTAATAAGTGCAATAAGTTCCAATAAGGTCTAATAAGGTCCAATAAGTTCCAATCAGGTGCAATAAGTTCCAATCAGGTGCAATAAGTTCCAATCAGGTCTAATAAGGTCCAATAAGTTCCAATCAGGTCTAATAAGGTCCAATAAGGTCCAAATAGTCAATGTTTAATAAACATTTGTATTATTGTCCACTATTTTGTTATTCATAATTTCATTAGCGGATTATGTTATTATTAGAATTTTAATTAAAGTACCACAATGATTATATAGTATTATACTTGTATTAGTGTCTATTATTTTATTATTTATTTGTATTATGTCTATTATTTTATTATTTATTTGTATTATGTCTATTATTTTATTTTCATATTCTATTAGCTGATTATGTTATTATTAGAATTTTTTATTAAAGTACCAATATTATAGTATTATACTTGTATTATTGTCTATTATTTGATTATTCATATTGCTATTGAATAATATTATAATCATGGTCAAATAATTAAGGTTAACAATAAATAATAATATAATATTATAATTACAAATATAGATGTGAAGCTATTGTGTTGAGAAGAAAGGAGAAGAAATCTGAGAGGTGTTGAAGCTACTGTGACTTTGAACATTTTTTTCTCTTTCTTATAGTAACATTCAAATAAATGAAAGGTGAAGAAAGCTGAAGAAATGAATGAAGGAGTTGTTGTTAGCAATAAATGTTCAGCTTATTTTCATTGATTAGGAAAAGGAGAATCAGGCCCATAATCAAGCCATTTACAATGAAAGTTCACTGCCTTTTGCTCAGCTTAGATTAGTAACTACTACTCCCTCCGTTTCATTTTAATCTACCCACTTACATTTTTCACGCATGCCAATGTAAAACTTTAAGGACATATATCTTTAGTTTTGTATTTATAAAATTATAAAAAGTACATATTAATAAAATACATACTAAGACGAATCTAACAAGATCCCACATGACTATGTTTTTATTCACGTATAAATCACAAATGAGGGTCAAAGTGCAATTTGTGAATAGTGTAAAATGTCAAAGTGTGTAGATTAATATGAAACGGAGGGAGTAGTATTTTATAAAATTAATTTTTTGATTTTCTACTAGTGTTTTATAAAATAAAACAACACTATTAGATATATTAGTGATGAAAGTTATGTATAGGCAAATATATAAATAGTAATTTTTTTGTTAAATTAATTATCATAAGAGATAATTAATAATCATTATTTTTTAAAGGACGAATTATAATAATTATTATTCCATAAAAATTTTGAGGGGTAGTATTTACGTTAGTGGTAATATTTATGTTATTCATGGTCAATGTTTTTGTCTAATAAGGTCAAATAAGTTTCAATCAGGTTCAATAAGGTCTAATAAGTTTCAATCAGGTCCAATAAGGTCTAATAGGTTTCAATCAGGGTCAATAAGTTTCAATAAGGTCCAATAAGGTCAAGCAGGTTCAATCAGGTCCAATAAGTTCCAATCAGGTTCAATCAGGTCCAATAAGTTGAATCAGGTCCAATCAGGTTTAATAAGTTCCAATAAGTTCAGTTCAGGTTCAATAAGTTCAGTTCAGATAAGTTCCAATAAGTTCAGGTCCAATAAGTTGAATAGAACGCACCCTAAGTTGAATCATGTCCAATCAGGTTTAATAAGTTCCAATAAGTTCAGTTCAGGTTCAATAAGTTCAGTTCAGATAAGGTCCAATAACCAGGGCCAATAAGTTGAATAGAACGCA
Source organism: Beta vulgaris subsp. vulgaris (assembly GCF_026745355.1). Classification (NCBI taxonomy): domain Eukaryota; kingdom Viridiplantae; phylum Streptophyta; class Magnoliopsida; order Caryophyllales; family Amaranthaceae; genus Beta; species Beta vulgaris. The sequence continues at coordinate 29,748,782 of NC_079210.1, read as the reverse complement.
CCCTAAAGCTACGCTAGAAAGGAACTAAATTGCACATTTGTTGTGTGTTGTGTTTTTTTGTGTAGGTTCCTTCTTCTCATATTTATATTTCATCCATACGCATAACTTCCTTGCCTCTTTGAAGGGAAACAATTTGAATCACTCATATTCAAATCTCAACTGCTTTCTTCTGGTGCTAAAGTGGTCATGTCCCACTACCCATGTAATCTCGCATGCTCCATCATCAGATTTACAGTCACCCACGTCCTTATCCACGTTTTGATGTTATTTGGCTTCTATCTTCTGAACATTCTTGGCCTTCATAGACGTTCTTTTATGGACTTCTGGTAACTGACTTTTTTTTTTTGATGGAACTTTCTTTAATTCTCTATCATGACCTTCTTAGTATGATTGTGTCTTCACATTAATGTGAACATTAAACCCTTTGGGGCTTAATACAATGTATCATAATAAATGTTAGCCATCATATAAAAATGGTAGTAACATGATAAACCCTATACTATGCAATTTCTAAAAAAAATTATTGTACATAGATTACATGAACTAAAACTATTTAGGAAGCGCGCCACGTGGCACAGTTTCTTGTATATGCACGCCTTATAATATATTTATATAGATATTTTACCACATAATAAAAATTACCCGTAAATAACACGAGTTTCAAACTAGTAGATAATAAATTAATATATTTTAAAGTTTCTTGAGAAAAAGTCTTAGATGCCCTATAACACAAAAAAAAAACACTGGCATAAATTTCTATATTATTGACTTTCATAAATTGTGTTAATACAATATAATCATTCAAATTATGCTATAAATAAAATGCATACTAGGCTTAGTCGCTTAGATTCCTCAAAACCCTATTCTTGAACATTTCTATAGGTCATAATACACAAGAGTAATGATTGTAAGTTTGTAACACACATAGAATACTTGGACTCGGGAGAACTAAGGTAATGTACAAACTCTACGTTTCTCTCTTCTCTTACTCAACAACTTTGCCTCCTCTATGCTTCTTTCTCTTATAACTTGACTTCCCCGTATACACATAACACACCTGCGGAGCAGCCTTTCATTTCCACGCCGTGTTTAGTAGCCGATCGAGTTGGGCCGAAGAACCCTGCACTTTGTTTGCTTTTATATATTTCTTAAAGTTCAATTTTTTATATACTTATTCTAAAAGAATTCCTTTTTCTCTCTCTCTTTTTGTTTTATCTTTCTGGGTTTTGTTCTTGTAAGGCAGTGCTGAATTGGGTTTGTCGCTGATTTTGATTTTACCAAGAATTTTTTGGATTCTGAACACTAGGTAAGCAGCCATTAACGTTTTTTTCATTTGAATTTTTAGTATTCTGGATTTTGTAGTATTTTGCTTCAGATTTTGAGGGTTTTGGTTACAATTTTGGGGTTTTGTTGTTTTCCAGATTGAATTAGAAGTTCGCTTGTTATAGTTTATTCGTTTGTTTATTTTAATAATGACCAATTTGTGATGATCAAGGTGGCTGTTATAGTAGATAAATAAAAGTACATTTTTTTTGTGTTTTTTTTTTTCAATTGTTTGCTTTGCTGAAATAGTAATTGGTAGCGTGGTTGGCACCTTTATGGATGTTGTTTTGGATAATTGGTTAGCAACCTTTATGGATAATGTATGAGTTTTATTGGTTATGTGATGTTGATTGTGATGGTCTGACTTTTATCCTTGCTTTTAATTTCGAATTGTTATTTTCTAGTCTCCACATTGATATTCATCTTTGGATTTTCTGTTTAGTCTCAGAGTTTTTATATATTTCTGGCTTCTGGGTTCCTAGATTTTTCTTTTTCTTTTCCTTATTGGGGAACGAGGGCTTGAAGACTATTAGGCATACTTTAATTTAGGTGAACAATTGGAGGAAAAATTCTTTGGGTTGCATTTGGTTTATGTGGAGTTTATTTATCTGCTACCTGCTGTCGACATACATCTTCCCTCCAAAAGTGTTCTTAGGCTTCGTACAAAGCATACATTGTAACAAGCTCTTAATGTGTAGGGTGTAATGGTTTTGGCATGGATGGTTGTCTCAACATTAATCTTCTTGTAGTAAGTTCTCAGTCGTAAATGTGATGGTCATGATTCTCATGTGAGCATACGAGGCAATCGGTTTCTCTCTGGCTGCCTCCTTGAGTTGAACATACTAAACAAAAATGATATAGAAAAAAATTAGTTCTAAGCAATAAAAATCAATTTTATATTGTAAAATTCAGTTATAGCTGAATAAAAACCACTTTTAATTAGTAAATAACTGTCTTAAGCAGTAAAATCAGTAAAGTGGTTAAGAGAAAAAACAAGTGAATCAACAAAGTTCAGTTTTAATCATCATAATTTGATCCAATCATTACAAATAATTTAAATCAAATGAAACCAGGCAAAGAGAATAGGGCCTTTGAGAGTAAGAATTTTCTGCTATATCAGTGAAAATGGCAATTGTAGTTCTTAAACCAATTAAAGCCATTACAGGTTTCTTGGAATTCCCAATCTGGCATTGTCTTATCTTATTTGGTTCTCCATCACTTGGTATACATGATAAGCAAACACTTCCGGAGAGCTAAAGCAGCAATACTAGATATTGTCACTCATACTTTTGTTGTCAAAAATGAATTTTTTTTTATTAGTTTAATCACTTTTGTCGAGCTCAAATTTCTTGACAAAAACAATCCGGCTTTCAGTGGATGCGTGTGCATTCATTTTTATGTTTTCTACATGTACATTTCCGTCATTGATGGTCATGCAACATGATAAAGATGCTTTATGAGTTAGGTTAATGATAATTTGTTACATATATGCAGATAAAGGTGCTGCACAATTGAAATATTGATAAGGGAAACCCTTTGATAACCATTTTAAGGTGATTGTTGAGAAGTAATGGTTATTATGGATTTCAAAGGCGTTTCTTGGGTTGGTGATGTGTATCAAAAATTTGAGGCTATGTGTGTGGAGGCAGAAGAAATTATTTGTGAGGTACTATTTAAGACATAAATTTCTTCTTTATTCTCTTGTAGAGATGTTACACTTGACCGCACTCAGCAATCTTTAACTTTTTGCTTTTTGAGGAAGAGACCAAAAAACAATTTATTTTACTTTTTTTTATTCAATTAAATTACCAATGGATAGAAACAAATAATGTAGGCTTAAGGTTTCATAAGAATCTCTCTGTTTGTCTGTTTCCTGTCCTCCCTCTTCTATCCATTTATGTCTTATGTTTTCCTCTTAAGGAGCTAAACATGTTCCTTTTTCTGGATAGGATACTTTCAAATATGTTGAGAATCGGGTGCGGACTGTTGGAAAAACTGTTAAGAAGTTCTACGCAGATGTCGTGGAGGATTTGGTCCCTCCATCATCATTGGATCCAGTAGAAGCGGAGGACTGTTCTTTGACTTTGGCCCATCATGGTGATGTTCAAATATGTCAGAATAGAGAAGTAGATGATAAAGGTAAACTTCTTAGTGTTCCGTCTGAGGAACGGGTGAAAGATGTTTATCATGCTGCTGCTCATGATGAGAATATATTTTATGGATCACGTTGTTCTGCAATCTGTAGTGTGATTAAGCCTTGTGAACCAACAGCCATGAACTATGCTGGTGAAAGGTGTGCAAAGGAGAACTGTCAGAGCCATGGTTCTGATTTGGTTTTATCAAATCAAGCTACCTCAGTGGCAAAAGAGACAAACTCTATAAATGATTCTCAGAACAAGTCTCTTGCCAATTTGTCAAGCATAAATGCCACTGTAACAAATAATTCTGCTCAAGATGGCACATTTATTGAACTCCCTACTGCAAACGATGAACTCTCATCTTTACATGGGGATGCCAGCTCAAAGGAAGGTCCCGAAGTGAGCCATAATGAAGAAGATGGAGTGGGAATCTCGGGGGAGATGGTAGAAGGCTATAGAGTTGGTGATTTTATTGAAGAAAAAATGACAAGGATGCTATCTGGTGGGCGCATGTCAACTGACTTAGACAGGCGTGTGTCAACTGATTTTGATGGTAAGTTTCTTCCTGTGCTACATTACATCTTAATGTAACCTTTTGTGACTGTTACCGATATCAGATATGTCATGACTTCTGAATATAAGTGGATCATTGAGAAGGATGAAAAGATTGTAGCTATGTCAGAGTATGACGGCTGCCTTGTTGCCCTTACATTATGGATGAATGTTTCCCATTGCCAAAATATAGCTTTACTCAATTTCTGCTGTTACATTGTCAGTACCATTTACGAAGACTAATTTTGAACACCAAGAGGAATGTGGAGACTGTAGGTGTTTACAAGGAGCTTCCTGTGTTTGGTATAGGTATTCTAGTATTCAGTACCAACTAATTTACACCAAAGTAGAATTTGGTGGCCATCGGACACAGTAGCAGATGTTCCGAGTGATTTGGTATATGTAGGGCCTCCAGTAGGAAGTGGGACCTAAGACAAATACCACATTTTTTACTCTCAAGATAGACACCCACGGTTTTGACGTTTTTAAATTTGTACTCTGATGTAGTGGAGACTCAATTCTGTTTCTATGAAAGTGTCGCATTTCAATGATCTTGTAACTGGGAAGGTTGTCATGGTTACCTTCCGAAATGGGAAAGGGAAAAGGTGTAGAGGGTTAGCGCCATGATATTTTTGCAATTGCCTGCTTTGTGACCATATACCCTCTGTCCCCCAAGAAGTGTCGCAGTTGACTTCTGACAATTAAGGGTGCTGCTGCTATTAATTAGAAGTTTATCCAATAGTGTATTAGTATAGTGGGAATATGGAATGATGATTTGGTAAATAACTAAATATGCTTCTATTGAGAGAGGTCACTAAAATGGGATAAACAATAGTGGAATTTCTTAACTTTCAGCGGGATGGGCATATCTACATTGGTCATTCCCTGAATCCACTTTGCCATAGTGCCAATCATATCACCGACTCTTTTTTTTCCTTAGCTCATTTGTGCGGTTATGCCATATATGCTTTTAAGGATATCTGGAATTAGCTTTTATTTGTATATAGTCAGACTTTCACAGTTAGAATCTCATTGTAGTCAATAAAATGGTCTACTGGCATGGGAACTATTTGCTACTGTCTACATTCTTCAACCGGAATCTGCTCCATCTTGCGGTAGGGATTTCAACTTTTTACAAGTAGTTCTTTGGTAGTTGATGTTATGCGATGGTTTAATCAATCTGATTTTATTGGCTAACTTCTTCTGCTGTCACTCTCTTAATATTGCTGATTAGTGATTCCACAGCAGCTATGTTCTAGGCATCTGGCATTTCTTCATCAGTTGTGCACGTTTCATTTGATCGTCTCTGCTACTTGTATATTTCAATTATTGTCACTTTAATTATTTTTCTGTTACCCTTAAAAGAGAATCACGCTCTGTTGAGACATGAGTTTTGTTTGTAATCACCGTAGAAGATAATAGACAACCAAGATACTACAATAAAGCTGTGGCCTCTTGCCCTTCGGTTTCCGTCCTTTTATTTCTGTTTCTTTTTGTTTCTTAATTTGGTAGAGGGGATGTAGATGGGGGACTACAAGCTTGTGTGTGATTAGAGTATATGTTACTTAATGGCTTTAGCAGAGTCACATATTTGAAATCATATACTTCTTCCGTTTTCTTTTAGATGTTACACTTTTCAAATTACGGACTCCTAGGTAATTTTTGGAGAGGAAAGAGATAGAGAGAAAGAAAACAAAAGGGTCCCATGTAAACATGTGATAGGAGAGAGATAGAGAGAAGTTATTACCCAAACATTCATTCTCTCCTCTGCTGCTTATTCCGGGGAGAAATATGATTTTGTTAAGTTGTTTCATATATCAACATGACATTGATTGAAATTTGCAGAAACATCAAACCCCTTCCTTGGATTTCAAGTTGATGAACAGCTCAATGAGGTCAGGCTCGAGGAATCCTGTGTCCTGGTGGATAAGAATGATAAAGTTTTCAAATTAGCTCTTGAAGATGCGCAAAAATCTTATAAGGTACAAAACCAATTTTTCCATCATAGTTTTGACTTGGTTCAAAGGAACATCTTTGAACTGATTTTATTTTTAATGGAAAGTATATATATAATGAAAATTGGGTTTCAAACTTCCTTTTTGTATGTTTGGATTTGTAATAAAATAGTTAGAGAGGAAATGGAAAGGGCAAATTATAGGGGAGGAGAGGAGGAAAGTGAGACTTTAGGCACAGTATGGCGGGACAAAAAAATAATTTTAATAGATTATGATTTTCCATGAAAAAAAAGTTTCCAAGGGAAAATGCAATTAAAGATTCTTTAATTTTCCTTTTTTTAAAAGTTGTTTTTTTTTTTTGAAGGATTGTAAGTAAAGTTAGAGAAGAAAGGAAGAACGAAAGAAATGGAAGAGGACAGATGAGAGGAAAGAAATGATGTAAAAAATACCAAGGAGAATATGGCATTGCTTCCCTTTGGAAACGTCTCCACCTATAGGAGTAGTATTTCATAGGCTTTATATAATCCAAACAAAGGAAAACAGGAAAACCTCTTTTCTAGAAAAAATGTTCTACTTCCAAGCTCCAGCCAAACACACTATTTACTTCTATCCCTTGGGAAATTATTTTCGATCCAGAGTTTGGCTATCCGTGGAAGATAGAGAAAGTAATTCTTCTCAGAAAGGTTTAATATTTTATCTACTTATCTACTACCTCCGTTCCTTTTTAATAGTTATACTTTCACTTTTGATACAATTCGCAAATTTTCCTTTGACTATCATTTGTGATTTACTCTCCGTCCCAGAATAATCTTTACACTTCCCTTTTTTATTTGTCCCAGAATACTCTTTACATTTTTATTTTGACATATGACCCACAATTATTTTAATCATTTTAACTTTTAACTATTGGCCCACACTCTCTCTCTTCCAAATAAAATAATACCACTGTTATGATTTTTACCAACTCTAACCGTGACCCCCACATTCTTTCTCCTTAAAATAAAATAAAACTATTTTTAGTAACTACTAGCTCCTAACTCCTATCACATCTACTTTTCAATAAAATAACAATTGATAACCAAACAACAACTTATCATCTAAAACTACGTGCCTTGATAAGTGTCAAGAGTATTCTTGGATGGAGGGAGTATGTTTAAAAGAAAATATATTCATGTGGGGTCTTATTTGACTAATCTCGATATGTACTTTTAGAATGCCAACTTTTTATATTTTTTACAAATACAAAATTAGAGATACAAAGGCTTGTAGTGCATTGACATGTATAAAAAGTGTAAGTGTAACTATCAAAAAGGAACAAAGGTAGTATATCTTATTGCCCAACCAAACAAAGCCCTTGTGAAAGTCTGAAAGATGTAAAACCATACTCCTATATCTAACGATGCTTCTCATCTTTCCAGAAGAAAATCCAAGATGTGCTCTCTACAAGGAGATGGTCAAAAAGCAAGCAAAATCAGGAGCAACTTCTGGCTTGGTATGTAGAGCAAATTGAAACGAACTTGGCTTGCACTTCTATGATACACCCTGAAAGACAGAAATCACAAACTTCTGAATCTTTTGAGTCGGACTGGGAACTTCTTTAGGATTGTCAAAACCAATATGATCTTCTGTTGATAAATCTACTAGTCTTGCTGCGATGGCGCCCCCTTTTCGAGTATTGCGGTGGTGTTATTCATAATTGTCAATAATTACGAGTTGAGTTCAAGTTGGGGATTGAAACTGAGAATGAACGTTCACGGATATATGAATTTCTCAGCAATTTTATCCTCCTCTTAAAGGGATCTGCTGTAAATAAGCTCCCTAATACTTAATGATACTGGTATTTATCTATGATCTAGCTGTGTTCCTTATATTCTAATTGTAGCTTTTGAACATCCACCGGTAGACTCTTGTTTTCTGTCTCTTTTTTTAAAAATTTATTTATGTATGTTTTCTGTCGGGTTTAGGTCTTCACTTGATTTTGCTTCAGTTTTAGCAGCTGGATCATTTTTAATATTGAGCTTTATGGTTTTTAAATAAGGAAAACACACTGGAATTGGAGAAAATCAAGTCTAACCATTGAATATATTAAATGGCTAATAAATGTATTGTGTTCAATTATGTAACTTTTGTTTTTCACAATAGAAAGTACATTAACCTAAATAGTGAAAATATGTATGTAGGAAATTTCCACTTTACTGTCGTATGGTTTAACTTTTAAGTTATACCATCTTGGAATGACGCCATGAAGTGTTAATAAAGTTGTCATTTAAGTGTCATGATTTAATGAAATTTTAATACATACATATATATATATATATATACATACATATATATATATATATAATTAAGTTCAGGTGAGAAGAGAGTTTTATATGAGAAATGAGAAGAAGTTCTAACCCTTGGATTACGTCTCTTTTAATGACCAAGATTAAAAACAAAAAAAATCAAAAATCCCAAAGTTTTGACGCTTCTCACACATAACCTACTTTTTCTCTCCTCTCTCCTCTCTCTCTTATTTCGGTTTCCTGGCTTCCATAATACGTAATTTTTCATATCGAAATTCTGGTTAGTTTTTGGTTTTCATTGAATTTCTGTTTTCAGGAAATTCTGCTTCATCTATTAATCGATTTGTTGCGGAAAATTGAGATATATTTCTAGAATTGCAGGTTTTTCTTTAATTCAGTTTTGATTGAGTTTGAAATTTGGAGTTGTTTGAGGAGAAATCTGGAATTGAATTTTCTACAATTGTTATTCGTAATTGATCTTAAATTTGCAATTTTAGATTGTTAATTGGAGCTTTTGTTGATTAATTGTTGATTTTGTTGTTGAATTTGAGGACAATTCATCATTCTCCTCTTAATTAATGCTTCTGTCTTCAATTGCACTAGATCTCTTCCAGTACCTGATGCTTTATTTTTGTTTCATCAACATTCTGAGTTCCCCTGAGAAAGTTGACACAATTTTCTAGGAAGAAAATTTAATTTTGAGCATATAAAACTATTGATAAAAGAGGGTTTAAAGTACTGATCTTTTTGCATAATAAAATGATGAGTTTATGGTGAAATTGCGACCTGATTAGATACAGATTTTAGATCACATTTTTCAACCATGGTTTGCTAAGTTTCATTGAATGAAGCCCCAAATAGAAATGTTTCAGAAAGAGAGTGAAAGAAGAGAAGAAAAGAAGAGTAGATTATATGAGAGTTGGCATGAGAAAATATTGATTATTTCCTTATCATACATTATTTTAGTAGCTTAGTGATTGATGTTAACATGCTAAATGAATATAAGTTGAGGGATTATGGTTGGCAGACATTGTAAAACATGGATGTACAAGGCTTTCATGTTTGGCAGTCCTAGTATAAATGTAAAACAGCTAGAACATATTATTTAAAACCCTAAACATAAAGTAGAAGAATTAAGTACAATAAGCTCACAAACTAAAATTAAAGATCGTCACTATATTACTTCAAAATAGTGTCCTTTTATTTTTTTCTTTGTTTACCACATTATGAAGTCAGAATAAGAGAAAAATTACATCCTAAAAGCCGAACAAGACCATGTATATAAGAAGTGCTCGAAGCATAATAAATAATAAGAGAGCCTATGCAAACCCTAGCCCTCTCTCTTTTTTCTCTCTAAAACCCTAGCCTCATTTACCCCTTTTTCATCAGTTAGGGGTTGCCATGGATGATTCCATCCATGGTAAGCCCCTTTTGCGCTTTTATTTTCAGTTTTTATTTCATTTTCTTGTTTTGTTGAATAAATTAGTATCTCTTTATAAGATTTCTTCAAAACCCTATTATGGGGTTTTTAGTCTTTGTTGTGGAGATCTCCTTCTCCCCTATGGGAGTTGTGAGTGTAGTTTTTTTGTTTTTAGGTATGAGAAATTGTTCTTATTGGTTGAAGTTCGAGACTCAAAATGAAGGTATTGGAATCTCGGATGCGGTTAACATGGTTCGATCAAGAATGCTCTTCCCAAACTATGTCAGAATGATAGACTTCCTCATCAATAGCTGTTTGATTCAGCAAATACAAGGGGGCTGCGCTGTATTGCTCGATTTGATTCATTATAGTTTCTTCGAAGTTGAATTTGATTTAATCTTGTTCAATTGTATCTTGCTTTTATTTAATATCTATTGTAGATGCCGTTTGGCCTTCAATTAATGAAATTTCTCTTTCAAAAAAATAAAAATAAAATAAGAGAGCCTATGCAGGATTCAAACCCACATTTTTGTGTATTTGCATACACAATACTCTACCAATTGAGCTAACAGACTCTCAAATTGCCAGTATAATCCCATATCGAGCAAACACCCTTAAGTCAAGCCAATTGCCATAACTCATAAACTATAAAGTAAGGACGTGTTGCCATAACTCCAGTGATACATTGGTATAACTCTAATTAGTAGACCTCCTGGAACTCTAATGATATTTTTTTCATAACTCTAACTCACACCTTCTACAACTCTAGTAAAACATTGGCATAACTCTAATTGATATGTGCACCAACTTTAATAACTCTAACTCATAGCTAACACAACTCTAATGGCATATTGCCATAACTCTCTTTGATACTTTTTTTCAACTATAACTAAAACTTCTTATAACTCTAAAATGGCGTTGGTGTAAGTCAATTAATATTTCCTATAACTCTAGAAAAACATTGGTATAACTCTTAACTACTACTTCCATAACTGTAAAAAAGTGTTGTTAACTCTAATAAATTGTTCATATAACTCTAAACAAGCATTGGTATGACTCTTAACTACTACTTCCTAAACTCTAAACAAGTGTTGCCATAATACTAATTAGTATTTCCTATAACTCTGAATAAGTTTTACTACTCCTCAAAGTAACCATTATTTTCATGATACTACATTAGTCATTTGTAGTTAAACTAGTTATGCCTTGATCAATCAATCCGCAAAATCAAATATGTTCATATGCATAAACCAAACTCCAACCTACAATGATTGATTTTATATCTAGAGCGATAGCAAGATATTGCAACTTCCTTCACAGAATTGTATGCAATCACTATTTTCCAATAGCTAAAAGGGTTGCTAATTGTAATTTTCCTATAACGCTAATCAAGTGTATATATAACTCTAGTTACTATTTATTACAACTCTAAACAAATTTTGTTATAACTCAAAGTACTACTTCTTACAACTCTAAAGAAGTATTGCTATAACTCTAATGACTAGTTCCTATAACTCTAATAAAGAGTTGGCATAACTCTAAACAAACATTGCTAAAATGCTATCTCTAATTACTAATTCTTATAACTCTAAACAATCATTGGTATAACTTTAATTAGTACTTTCTATAACTCTAATAAATGTTATTAAAACTCTAAATACTCTATGTAACTCTAAGTAAAGTGGTGAGTCGTGATTCTAGTTACTAGCTTCTATAACTCTAACAACATATTCCCTAGACTTTGAATAATAGCTTGGGTAACTCTAAGAACCTACTTCCGCAACTTTCATCACATGATTATGCCCATTCCAACTCTTATTCACTAATACAATTAAGTCAAGGTAGTTTATGTATGAGCAGAAATGTATCAAGCTTTACAGCTAAAATATTTTTAAAAATCATAAAACATATATTAGATATAAGTGAAAAAGGATCAACTATACTTCAATGCAAAAATTCCGATAAGAAAGAAAAATCTCAGATAATGTAATTATAGCTTTACAAAATTCAATATAAATAAGCAAAATATTAGTAAACTTCAAACCTCAACCTGCTTACTCCATGAACATGTTGAAATTTATATTGAGGTTGAATTTCACCTACAATTAGTTGATAAATCTCTATATACCCATCGATTGAAGCAAGCGACTTAAAATCGAATCATATGAGAAGAATCGCTGAATTCAATGAACGATAGAGTATAACTTGTGAAATTTTTGTATCCAAAAATTTGTGTTGACTTAAAACGTGTCACTTTTTTTCTTCTTTTATCACACAATTATGTCATCCTTAAAAGCAAAATTACATCCTAAAAGTTGAACAAGACCATGTAAATAAGAAGTGCTCCAAGCATGCCAAAAAAATAAGAGCCTGTGTGGGAGTCGAACCCACATTTTTGTGTATTTGTATACATACTCTTCCAATTGAGCTAACAGGCTATCAAGTTGCAAGTATAATTCTAAACTCAAAACAAAAATTCTAAAATGCTAACTCTAATTGCTATTTCCTACAACTTAAAACAAATATATAGCTATAACTCTAATTAATACTTCCTATAACTCTAAATAAGCGTTGGTGTAACTCTAATTCGTACTTCTTATAACTCCAAACAAATATTGCTATAGCTCTGGGATACTACTTCCTACAACTCTAAACATATATTGCTATAATTCTAATTAGTACTTCATACAACTCTAAACAAGCATTGGCATAAGTCTAATATACTACTTCCTACAACTCTCTAATTACTATTAATATTGCATATAACTCTAAACAAATTAAATTGTTGCCTTCACTCTACTTCTATTTTCTATATATCTAAAGAAGTGTTTTCATAATTCTAATTACTATTTCTTATAACTCTATACAATGCTTATTGTAACTCCAATTAATAATTTGTATAACTCTAAAGAAGTGTTTTTATAATTCTAATTACTATTTCTTATAACTCTATACAATGCTTATTGTAACTCTAATTAATAATTTGTATAACTCTAAAGAAGTGTTGGAACTTTATTTAGTTACTATTTTCTATAACTCTAACCAATAATTCCCCTAACTATAATACCGTTTCATGTATCCTATAATTCTAAAGAAGAGATTGTGTGACTCCAATCAACGTCGGGTATGATTCTAAACAAAAGCTTTTTTAAGTCTAATATGTAATATTTATAAGTGAAACAAGAGTTCCTGCGACTCTAATCACTAGAGTAATCTACTGAATAACATAGTGATCGACCACATTTGAAAATTAGAAAACATAAAAGCTGTCTAGGTTTTGCTTAACAACAGTATACCACTTAGCACAACATCGGCAGATGCAACAATTAATTTCAGCAATAAAGTACCAAAATTCGAACTAATTCCTTCAATATCAGGTTGTTAAATCAAAGAACATTAACAATCCAAACGATAAAAATGAATTCATCACCTCTTTGACTAAATTAAATAGTAAATGACATTAATCGAATTGAATTGGATCTTGTAATATAATCTTATGTTTTTCTTTGTTTAATCAAAGCAATTTCAGAATACATATGTAAATCTGAATCAAAATTTTAAAAGCAAATTAGAAAAAAATTCAAAATACCAACCTTCCTCTGCCATATTGAATGAATTCATCGGTCACTAATTTTTAACAACAAAAGTAAAGATGATCAATTTGCATTTGAGCGACCATTTCGTTGATTCAAATTCATTTATTGAATGAGAAACCAAAAATTTGGTCTTGCGTGGAAGAGAGAGAAAACAATGGTGAAAATATGGTGGGAGTAAGTTAGAGAAGTGCGAGAAAATAAGAAAGCAGTATTACTAAAAGTTAGATCTTAACCGTTGAATTTGGTTAGATCTATTGGTCCATATTTATTCTCATATCTCACCTAAATAGCTTTCTCACATAAGGGAAGGGGGGAGCAATGGTGTCCTCTTTTGAAACGCCTATTTTGCCCCCATTCCCTTTCTAAATTACAAAAGGAATGTCAAAATCAAAATCGACACTCAAAGAAAAATACCTAAAATAAATTTACAGCACTCACTCACAAATCACTTAAAAGAAGAAACTTTACAATTCACCCATACATTGAGAAAATCACGTTATAAAAATCATGCAAATCACTCAAATAATCAGGATACTTTATTAAAACTTAAAATTAACATACTCCCTCCGTTTCCTAAAGATCTTCCCTCTTTCCGTTTAAGGGTGTTTCCAAAAGATCTTCCCTCTTTTGCTTTATTCCTTATTTGGCAAAACAAAGTTCCCTATTTACCCTCTCATGTCACTATCATATGGTCCACCATTACATTATTAATTCAATTTTACTCCTTTCTCTCTCAATACTTTAACCCCTTTTTATTTGTTTATTTTATTAACCCCTTTCTCTCTCCTACTTTACTCACACCATGCCCCCACACAACTTGATTTTCCTTGGTATCTGGAGGAACAGTAAGTGGGAAGATCTTTAGGAAACGGAGGGAGTACAAACTAAAACTAGCTAATAACCTAGAACGTCAATACATACAAAAATATTTACAAAATTTACTTACAAATCACTATTCTCAAGAACCATTCACAATTAATGGTGGGTCATGATAAAAAATAGAGGTGTATCTGTAGTGAAATCAGAATTTAAAAGTTAGACAAGGAAAAAAATTATTTACTTTTTTATAGTGTTTCCTATATATAATGAAACTTTTACATATATTTGGACCTACGATTAATTATCAAGGTAAACAGGTTTATGTAAAATATCATTCAAGAACTAAAATACAACATATCTCTATTATATAAGGGAAGGGGGGAGCTATGGTGTCTCCGAATGAAGAGATTATGTTACCTCCTTCCCATTCTAAATTGCAATTCACTTACAAATCAAAGGGGGCTTCAAACAAAAATATCAAAAATATAATTATAACAATCACTCACAAGTCAACTGAAATCATAAAATTGCGTAATTTACGTTATGCAAATCACTAAAATGAGGAAACTTTACAAAAACTTAAAAATTCACTTACAAACTACAACATATGAAAAAATTGACTTGAAATCAAAGTGTCTACTTTCTTTACACTTTACGAAGTACTGTACTTAATTCAAAAATTAACTAAAAAATTATAATATTAGAAATCATAAATAAATTCAATAAAATTTCTATTTTGTTCATAGAATTTAACTTTGAAAAGTAAAAAAAAAAAAAAAAGAATGGTGAGAGATTTAAGTGACTGAAACTAAACCAATCAAATTTTGCAATTAAAAACAATTATACTTCATATGTCTAATGTTTAAATTTTGACTCTTAAAAGAAAATCGAGCATCTGTTTCGAAAAAAAATTCAAGCACGCATCGCGTGCAAAAAATTCTAGTATCTAATGTTGATAGGTACTCTATACTTATGAAGTCAAGAAAATGAGAAATGGGCCTTAGTAATTTTATGGGTTAAACCCATTTGGATACACCAGCAAGAAGAAAAGAAGAAAATTTGGGTTCTTATAATAATGCCAACACCACCTAGAAAATGGACTAAGCCCAATGATGTCATGAAAGACAACTCACGCATCAGATGAAAGGAAAAGAAAAGGAGAGCCCTAGTATTTGCTGGGCTAGGACACGGGCAGCAGAGGTTTTTGGCGGCAGCAGTAAGGAGACCAACAGAGGACGAAGCAGCAGACGAAGGAAGCTTGTCATCTGATTTTCGACCATGGTTTCTTATAATTTGGTGATGTTTTCTTCAATTATGAGTAGCTAATTTCTGTTTTCTAGGACTTAGATGAAACCCTTATAGTATGAATTGATGGTTTAATTGTGTTTGAGAATTGATGGTGGTTTATGATTGCATAACTATTAAGATTTTTATTGGGTTTATCATTATTTGCAATATAGATTAATAATTGTTCTTGTAGAACAGTGGCGGATCCAGGAATTGAGCCACGTGGGTTCGAATAAATACTAAATTTCAAATTACATTTTACTATTCACAATTATATTTTTTTTAATAAAAAGGAAACTTTCACCTAACAGAGCTTTCATTCTTGATTACATTGTAACAAAAAATTAAAATATTGTACTAACAAAAGATTATCAATATCCTATCAAACAAATACAGAGTTATAAAACGAACTACGGGTTGAGTATCAATTATTAAGACAGTTTTAGTTAAATCAAATTATCGATTAAGTGTAGAAAATAATTATATATCTAAGATATGAAACAATGAAAAAAAAGGAATATTAGCAACTAGCATACTTTTCATTACATATCATATAAATATATGAGCAGTGAATTAAATAATTAACATAGTTGTAATGACTAGTTTCTTGTTTTTTTTTTTTAGGGGTGTAATGACTAGTTTCACTTAGTGCATGATTAATTGGAAAACGGAAAGAGAATGGAAAATAACCTGGGTTCATTACTTTTTGATGTATTAATACTTGGTGGTAAGTTCAGATTCATAGATATAAAGGAGACTTAATTAATGAAGGGGGATTAAAAATTGGGTAGAACAAAAAAATGAAATAAAAGCTCTAGATTTTTAGTACAAAAGATAAGCAAAAAAGCAAAAAAAAAAAAAAAAAAAAAACAAAAAAAAAAAAAAAAAAAAACAATCCTGAAAGGAGTAGAACCTGCAACCTTTGAGTCGATGACAATCTATCACGCGGACTTCACTGCTGAAGCACATCAATATATAGTGAAATATAACACGCATTTATTACATATCCGCTTCTTATTTTCTTTTTGTTTCAGTTTTTGCTCCGGATCCGCGTGGGTTCAGTTGAACCCACTGAACCCACGCTGGATCCGCCACTGTTGTAGAATGATTTATTAGTTTTTATTGTTATCAAATTTACATACTTTGTTCTTGTAGTTCAAAGTGTGATGTTTTGCAATGGTATTTCATAATTTGTGGTTAAAAGTTGAATAATTTATTCTTTGGTTAGATAAATTATGTCACCTAATTAATCGCAATACAATTTTTATGAGTATTCTGGCTTGTAGTTTAGGGTACTTGATAAACCTATTAATTCTCATTCCTATTAATCTATTAGTAATATTATTAGTGGTGGATTCGACTGTCCTAGATTCCGTATTATTGTCTGTTTTCCGATTCAGTTTTGTAATTGTCAAGTTTATTTAGTTTACTATATATTTCAGATTAGTTTAATTAGTTCACCAACAATTCATTATATTTATATTTCGGAGTAAATTAGTAGACATTAGATTTAATTTTAATCAACTGTTCCCTGTGGATACGATACCCTATCATTTATCACTTACTACTAAGTCTTGTACACTTGCAAGAATAGGGTTTTATAACTTGTTTAAAATCGCTATCAGTAATTAATATATTGCTGCAGTTTTAAATCGCAGCAATAGACCAAGATATTGATGCGGTTCCTGGCCAAAACTGCAGCAATAAATTTATTTTTTATTAAAAAAGCACAACCTATAGCTGCGGTTGTTGCCCAAAACTGCAGCAATAGGCCCCAGTACAGGTAAAAATTTTTTTTTTTTTTTTTTTTTTGCATTTTGCAATTAAATTTAAAATATTAAAACCATGCAACTAACCCATTAACTATCCACCAAATTCATAGACAAACTGAAAATGAAATGACATATGAACCTCATTAATATATAAAGATAAAAAATACTAGTTACATAAATAATACAAAAGATCAAAAATAAAATGAAAAAGCAAAAATAAATAACAATCTTACAACTAAATGACTAACTACAAAAAATATAATAAAAACAAAAAAATATTACAAAAAATAAGAAACTGATCTGAAAAAAATATATTACAAAAAATCTAAAAAAAATCTAAAACACAATTTATAAATAGATTAAAAATCGAAAAAAAAGAGAAAAAAGGAAACGAAAAACAAAAAAGAAAAAAAAGGAAATAAACAGATCCGTTTTTCGTGAAAAGCCATTACGAAGATGGAGAACGATGAACTGTTAATGACGAAAGAACGATGAGAGGAGTGAGAAAACCTGCGACGAGGCGAAACGTCGATGTTGCGACGAGGCAAAACGTCTGTAGAGTGAGGAACGAAACACCGGTGTTGTGACGAGGCGAACGAACGAGAGATAGAGAGGAGGTATCATCGGTGGGTGGGGAGGGAGGAAGCGAACGAATGGCGAACGAACGACGAACAAACGGCGAGATGAGAGAGGAGAAAGGATAGAGGTGAGAGGTGAGAGAGAGGAGAGAGGAGAGAGGAGAGAGGTGAGAGGTGAGGGGCCTGAGAGTTGAGGGTGAGAGAGGGGAGAGGTCAGAGGCTGAATATTGAGAAGCGCGATTTTTGTCTTTAAACCCTAGATCTTTAGTCCTATATTTTTAAATACTTTTAAGGACCTATTGATGCAGTTTTGACTTTAAGTACTTTTAAGGACCTATTGCTGAGGTTTTTGTCAAAACCGCAGCAATAAATTAAAATAATATTTTTTTTATTATTTTAATATATTTTTGCAGTTCTTGCCAGAAACCGCAGCAATATGTTTCCTAAAAAAATTCAAAAAATTTATGTTGAAAGTATATTGTTGCGGTTTTCGACCGAAAACCGCAACAATATAGTTATTTTATTACGTCATATATTGCTGCGTGTGGGTGAAATCGCAGCAATATCATCGCGGCAATAAGCAATTATTCTACTAGTAATTATGTGTTGGTCATCTAGGCACTTATCCTATGCTGCTAGGGTGACACTTGTTAATGCAGTTTTATTAAGACTATATACCTATTAGGCATAAGTGTTCCTAATTCCTAAAGGTGTTATGATGAAGATAACTCAGGTGTGCAGAGCTTTTTGTGGGAGGGAAGACCTTTTCTCACCAAGCCACCTCTTGTGTTTTGGATTCAGGTCTATCGTCCTAAGAGTAAAGGAGGGTTGTGTGTGAGAGATTGTTATTGATGGAGTAATGCAGCATTGGGGAAGTATGTATGGCAAGTTGCAAAGAACGAAGACTTACTTTGGATCAAATGGGTGCACAACATATAAATTAGAGACATGCCTTGGTGGGAGTATGTGGCAACTCAATCTGCAAGCTGGGCTGGAGAAATGTTTGTAGGGTTAAACAGGTGATAAAGTCTAGTTATGGGGTGAATAATAGATGGATTAATGAGAATAAACCATACTCTCCTTAAAGTGGTTACAAATGGCTAACTATATAGCGTATTAATGTGAGTTGGAGTCATTGGGTGTGAGGGTCATACATTATTCCTAAGCATTGTATTATTGCCTGGCTTGTGGCCTTGGGAAAATTGAGAACCAAGGAGAGGTTGATGCTGGTTGGTTATTGTAGTGATGACCAGTGTTTGTTGTGCACTCACGACCAAGATTCATGCCATAATTTGTTTTTTAGATGCAAATTTAGCAGAATAGTGTATGGTAATATTATGAATTGGCTGGGATCAAGATGGGAGCTTATGAATGTATTTAGACTTGCTGGAAGAAATGGCGAAGGAAGTATAAAGCTAGAAAGAAACAACTGGTGTGCTATGGTGTGTTAGAGATTAATCTAGAAAATTTAGATGAAAAATGTGAGAAAAATATCTAATGTGTATCTAGAATTGTCTTGTGAAAAATCTAAGATATTTGTACTTGAAAGAAAAATCTAGAAGTTAGGATACAACAACTATAAATATGTAATATGTACATGAGCTCAAATGAGGGAGAGCCAAACAAAGTGAGCTCCACACAAAATATTAGGAAAGGTAGAAACAAAGGATTTTACCAAGGTTAATGAGAGACATGAGCTCTCACAAACACACTTGTACAATTAATTATAAATGAAAATTCAATTTTACGATACTATTCGGGTCCATCAAAACTTTCTGTATGCGCCACATATTCTATCATGGTATCAGAGCCGGAACTTGATAACGCCAACATCCGAGTAGCAAGAAGAAGATAGAAGATGCAAATTATCAAGTTGAAGGTTGAAGCAAGATAAAAGAAGTTGAGGTAAGTGTTAAATTTAAAGAATGTGGAAGAATTTAAATTAAAGGTGAAGATAAAAAAAATTGGTGGAGGAAAAATTTGAAAATAGAGTGGAAAAGGATTAAAATGATAAGTTGGAGGGTTGATGACATGAGCATCAAGAAAATGAAGTTAAAAATGGTAGGGAGAAAGCTAAAACAAAGAGGAAGCTAATGACAAAGGCATTAGCAGAGTAGGTTGGTGACAAGAGCACCGACAGTTGGGAAGAAGTAAAAAAAAAAAAAAAAGAGAAGAAAATAAAGGAGAAAAAGAATATTTGAATTTGCTAATGACATCAGCATTACCAGTGGTGGGTGGTGACATGAGCACCACAAGAAAGAAAAAAAAAAAGATTGAAGATTGAATGGTTGACAACATAGGTGTCAACATAATGATCAACAAAAATCAATGAATAAAGGAGTTGTTGGTAACATGAGTACCAACAAAGAAAAAGAGAGAAAGTGATAATTAGGGGGAGCAAGTTGGTAACAAGGGTACCAACACAAAATGTTGAAAATCAACAATATGTGAAGAAAATGAAAGTGAACTTGGAGATAGTTGATGACAAGTGCATCAAAAAGACTTTGAAGAGACCTTTGGAAAAAGTATGATGAAGTACAAGAATTTTCAAGATTAAGGGGGAGTGTTAGAGATTAATCTAGAAAATTTAGATGAAAAATGTGAGAAAAATATCTAATGTGTATCTAGAATTGTCTTGTGAAAAATCTAAGATATTTGTACTTGAAAGAAAAATCTAAGATATTTGTACTTGAAAGAAAAATCTAGAAGTTAGGATACAACAACTATAAATATGTAATATGTACATGAGCTCAAATGAGGGAGAGCCAAACAAAGTGAGCTCCACACAAAATATTAGAAAGGTAGAAACAAAGGATTTTACCAAGGTTAATGAGAGACATGAGCTCTCACAAACACACTTGTACAATTAATTATAAATGAAAATTCAATTTTACGATACTATTCGGGTCCATCAAAACTTTCGTATGCGCCACATATTCTATCATGGTGCTCTGTAGTAGATCGATGATTGTTGGCTCTATAAGATGTTGTCCTATAGTTGATGTTGTTTGTAATGGGTTGTGATAGCTTCTCATGCTTGGTGATATAACTTACATATTATATATAAAATACCAAAGATTTTGAAACATGATTTTAAGTTCCAAAACATA
The DNA here is from genome assembly GCF_026745355.1 of Beta vulgaris subsp. vulgaris. Taxonomy (NCBI): domain Eukaryota; kingdom Viridiplantae; phylum Streptophyta; class Magnoliopsida; order Caryophyllales; family Amaranthaceae; genus Beta; species Beta vulgaris. Next base: position 29,727,947 of record NC_079210.1, on the reverse strand, counting down.
TCCTAGTTTGTGAGGCTATGTCCAAATATCTTGGACATTCACGTACATCATATAAACCATCTTTTGTGCCACCTTGGTGCACTAAAAGTATCTTAAGGAGTATTCCTCTTCTAAAAGTAATGATAATACTATTTAATCACTATCATAATAAATTTTCATCGCTTATAATAATATTTAAAATCTCTCTAAAACCTTTAAAAATCATTTCTTTAGTATTAAATCTTCAACCATTAAAACTTTAAACATAGTATTGCTATTTTGCTCTTTAAAATTTCATAAAAATTCATAATTGAACACTTTATAAATCCTAAAAGTTAAGCATTTAATGTGAATTTCAAAACAATTAATATTATAACCTATACTACACAAGTTATAATATTAACCTAATCATAATAATAATTTATCGATAAATAAATTATATCATAATGAAAATAATAATAATCTGTAGAAAACCGAAAAAAAGAAGAGAAAATAAACGAATGAGGAGAGGAAAAGAAGATAACCGAAAGGAAGAAGAAAAAAAAGGCGTCGGTGGTGGTGGCGGCATTCGGCAACAGGAAAAAAAGATGAGGGACAAAGGAGCGAGAGAGAAAGAGAATCTGGTGAGGAGGAGATAGATGAGGAGGTTGAGAGTGAGAGAAAGAAGGAGGAAGATTAGGGTTTGGTAAATTTTTTTAATGAACCCTTAATAATCTATTTATTGTCTTTTAAAGGTTAACTCTAACTAGAAAACCCTAACTCTTTTTTAATAATTATTAAATACTCTGCTTTAAATAATTAATAACCTTTGATTTAATAAGATCAAAATTTGTCAACTTAAAGTGTTTAACCTATAAAGTAATAATAATTAAATTCCTCCCAGAAAAAACATGAATGTAATTATAAATATAAAAAAAAATTAAACTATATATATTTATAAGATTCATAAAAATGTGGAAGCTCATAATTGGTCGCCAGCGTCGCATGAGGAGGAGCTATTCACGTGGTTGGCTACTACTATGGGTAAAAACCAAAAGAAACAAAGAAGACCACATATTATTGTTATTGTGGTTAACTATCAAAGTGGTAGATTAGTCTTATTTTCATGTATTTAGTCTTTTTCTCTACTGTATTTAGCATATCTCTTTTAATAACTTATTATAATAAACAGCTAAAATCGGAATAAAATTAAACTTACGAAGGATGGTTTAATCTTTAGTTCATTTTTTATTGGATATTGTAAACATAAAATTGTTTCTTCCTATTTTAATACATGGTGATGATCTATACCTCGCCTACTTCGTCCGGAAAAGAATGAACGATAAATAAGCTTTAAAATATGAACCCATCTTTCTCTAATTTTGATGTCTTTTAAAAAAAAAATATGTACAAACTATCTTAACTAGTTTTATTGCTCGTTGCACGACTTATTTCTAATGTGTTAAAAAGTTATAATTATTTGTGATTAGGTATGACAATCATATAGTTATTAGCTGAAAAGATTATTCTTTGTTGTATCGTTGTAGTTCACCCAAAAAGAGGAACATGAATATACTATTATTAGTATTATAATTAGAACATAGATATCACGTAACATCAACTACAACCAAATCAAAAGGTGGGATAGTAGGTAATTCTACTATTATGAGATAAAGTCAGTTTATCAATCATAGAGAAATAGCTGGCTTGAACGTGTGTCTTGACTCTTGTGACGGCTACATAAGAAAATGATAATTCACGTAAAAAACAAACGAAACTGTAATTCACGTAAAAACAAAAACTGTTATAATTCACGTTAGAACAAAATGAAGCTACTGTAGGATGTATTTGATTCAGGATATTATTAAGTTCAATTGGATTTTTATGGTGATCAGGTACAACTAAGGTGTTATAAGAATCTAAATTATGGCGCGCCTATATTAGCGAAGCCTTACCCATCAAAATAGTCATTTCTAAACTCGCGAATATTTAGGTGATATTTTAAGAAAATTCTACCAATTAATAAGTTAGATATGTTGAGAACAAGCATACAAAGTAGTATATTTGTGATAGACCGACAAATGGAACGAGTCAGAGACCAGACCCTTGTACTGTTGTACATGATTCAGAGACCAGACCCTTGTACATGAATGATCGAAGTTTACAGGCAACAAGTTTAACAGTGATACAACATCTTAAAGATATTTTGATGCCAACTAATATTCTAGAATAATTGTCGCAGATCGTTTAGATTTGTGAGGATATTATGTCATGGTATATACTCCTAGTTTAATTAGGAAAATAGACAGTAGTAGAGTCATCATAATCTTATATCATCATTAGAACATGTGAGGAGTGTTTGAAGTCTATGTGTCACCGAACTGCACATGTTAAGATGGTGCTACTGTTAGAATGTAATTATGTAAATAATTTGATGTATATTTATTTCTGTAAATATCTCTTGTATATCTAGCTTGTACTTATTTATGTTTAATGAAATCATATAGGCTCCTCAAGGAGATTATCATATCTTTCATGGTAATCAGAGCCTAACCCTAGCCACCCTCAACCCTAATCTTTTCTTTTCTCTTCGTCCGCCATGGATGCCGTCGGCAAGGCCGCTACTCCCCCCCCCCCTTCTTCTTCCTCCTTTCATCCCGCTGTTCACGTCTGTTATCAACAGGCCATCCCTATCACCCTCTCCATGGACAAACCTCAATACAATGCTTGGGCCACACTTTTCCGCAACACGGCTCGTGCTTATCAAGTCCTAGACCACATTGACTCCTCTGTCACCCGCCCCTCCGATGTGGATGACGAATTATGGAGTCGCCTTGACTCCATAGTTCTCACGTGGCTCTACGGCCCTATCAACGAGGACCTTCTCCTTGCTATTCTTGATGACAAGGCTACAGCTTTGGTGGCTTGGGACAAACTCCGTGCCCTTTTCCAAGATAACAAAGGTACTCGCATTGTTCATCTCGAAAACCAATTCGGCAACATAAAAATGCAAGATTTTTCATCCTCTGTTGCTTTCTGTCAATCCTTGAAATCCGTGGCCGATCAACTTTCGAGCCTCGGCCATCCCGTCTCTGATGAACGGTTGGTCTTACAACTCGTTGCGGGTCTAACGGATGAATATGACACCGTTGCGACGTTCATACAGCAGTCTCAGCCACTGCCCTCCTTTCAAAACGCTCGCTCGATGATTGCCCTCGAAGAGACTCGCCGGAATAATACTAAGAAATCCGGTACCTCTTCGAGTGCGGTTCTTGTTGCTGCTGATCCCGCGCCCACTGCGGCTTCTCACTCCTCTTTTTACGGCCACCGTGGTGGCAGATAGGGCAGCAAGTCCGGCCCCGGCCGTGGCCGCGGCGGCAGGACTCATGGTCGCGGGCGTGGCCACCTGTCAACTGCAGCGGCCCCGTCTGCTCCGTTCTACGGTTATGGGTATCCCCCATATGGCCCGTATGGGAGCTGGCAGCCCCACTGGGCTTTCCCTCCTAGCCCGTATCGCACCATGGGCCCCAGACCCCCTCAGCAGCACCCGGGCCGTGGCCTGCTTGGTCCTACCCCCCCCAGCAGCAGCCCTCTGCCTCCGCCGCAGCCCCGCAAGCATTCGTGGCTCCACAGTCCACTTCCGAGCAGCTTGTGCCCACGACACTCCCTCAGCTTTTCAATGCTATGTCCATTCAACCACCCGATGATAATTGGTATTTTGATACGGGGGCCTCTACCCATCTTATGAATGATCCAGGTATTCTTCCCTCTATTTCTAATTGGCGTAATTATTTTTCTCATATTATGGTTGGTGATGTAAATTAATTCCGGTTAAAGGCATTGGCACCTCCACCCTCTCTTCCCCACATCCTCCCCTAAGCCTTCGTAACATTCAATATGCTCCTGCCATTGTGAAAAACCTTATCTTTGTCCGTCGTTTCACCACTGATAATCATGTTTCTGTAGAATTTGACCCCTTTGGTTTTACTATGAAGGATTTGAGGACGGGGACGACCTTGACGAGGTGCAATAGTTCTGGGGATCTTTACCCACTTTCTGCTTCATCAACCACATCACCATCTACCTTTGCTGCTATCTCTCCTTCTACTTGGCATAATCGACTTGGTCATCCTGGCCATGTTATCTTACTTTTTCTTAAGTCTCACAAATGCATTAATTGTAATAAAGATTCCCTCTCCCCTCTTTGTCATGCTTGTCAGTTAGGGAAACATTGTCGTTTACCTTTTTCTCCATCTAATAATATTACTTTTGCACCTTTTTCTATTATACATACTGATCTATGAACTTCTCCTGTTATTAGTCCCTCTGGTTATCGCTATTATCTCTTATGCTTGGATGACTACTCTCACTGTCTTTGGGTTTTCCCGCTAAAATCAAAATCATAAGTTTCCTCCACCTTTCGTCTATTTATCGCTCGCATTAAAACTCAATTCAATTCACCCATTAAAACGATCCAATGTGACAATGGCACTGAATATGTTAAAAATGAGCTAACCTCTTATTGTGCCACTAATGGTATCGTTTTTCGCCACTCTTGCCCTTACACATCATCTCAAAACGGGAAAGCCGAACGCATGATATGCACCACACATGACGTGGCTCGTACCCTTCTCTTCCACGCCTCTCTCTCTCCCTCTTTTTGGATGGAGGCTCTCCTTATGGCCACCTATCTTCCTAATATCCGCCCCACAAAAATACTAAATTTCCTTACTCCCCTCCATCGTCTCTACAACCGTTCTCCTTCTTACTCTCACCTTCACACTTTTGGATGCCTTTGCTATCCTAACCTTAGTGCCACCATGCCTCATAAGCTTAGCCCTCGTTCCACTCCTTGCATCTTCCTTGGCTACCCCCCTAATCATCGTGGGTATCGTTGTCTTGACCTCTCCTCTAAGAAAATAATCATTTCCCGTCATGTGACGTTTGACGAGTCCTCTTTCCCCTTCTCCTCTCTCCATGTCCCTAACCCCCTGGATTATGATTTCCTTCGCCCTCGTTCGTCCGTGTCCTCGGCCCAACACTACTACAAAAAAGGGCAAAGATGACACCCCTAAATTAACTCTTATTTTATCAATTGTTATGTAAAGTCTAAATTTAACGTTTTAACAAAAGAACTGTTATCTTAGCTTGTATTGATAATATTTTACTTAATACTTATCTTAATGTGTGTTATCTTTGCTATGAAATTAGTTTATAATGCTTTATTTTATTTTATTCTTTTATGAGAATGTGGTGAGTTTTTATTAATAATAAAAATTCTATTAAAGTAATTATGCTGAAAAAAAAACCGTTTTATTTTCAATGGGGTGTGCTATATTATACAGTAAAAAAAAAAAAGCTTAACCCCACCTAAAATAAACTACCCTCACCCTCACACCACGCCAACACAAACATCTCCCCTACTCCTCCTCACATGCGAGTCTGCACGCTGTAGCGGCGTTCGCGAGACGACGGTGGTGTTGCGCCGACCCACCCTCTACTCTTCGTGCGACGGTGGGGCCGCATCGATGCTGGTGAAGCTGCTATTTCGTCGGTAACTGTTCCTCCCCGGGAACATCGACCACCTTCGGTCAGTTTTCTTGAACTAACCTTCCATTCTTTTGTTTTTTTCTTTTGCAAAAGTGAAATTTCCTTATTGTATGTATCATATTATTATTGAGATTTGATTTGATTGTTGCATTGGTTGTTCTTTGATTGAGATGTGTGGTGAGTTTGTGAACATTTGATTTGATTTTGAGTTGGTTGTTCTTTGATTGAGATCTATTATGAATTTGTGAACATTTGATTTGAATGAATATATTTAGAGCATGTTTAGTATGGAAATTAGGTAATTTTGATGGCAAACACCAAAAACTTCGAACGCGTATGGGAAGTAAAATTAGGTAATCAACAAAGGGAAGCTAAAGAAATTCTTCAAAGATTGATCTATGAAATTGCGTCCATGTTCCTACAAGTGAAATTGAAGGTCAGAAACATAAATCAATGGCGGAACTCCACGGAATTGCGGATTTGGTGATTCAAACCCCCGAACTGAATACTCATCTTTCACCACGAAGCTCTTTATTGGAGTTACAACAACAACAGAAGGACAAACATCAGTTGTCAGAATGGCTTACGATCATGGAGCAGAACAAAAATCCAGGAATTGAAACCTCCAGAGGTAAACTCTCTTCTCGGAACCTTTTGCGTGATTTTGAGAATGCGCAAACGTCTGTGAATACTGAACCTAAGGTTTCAATTAAAATTGACATTGATGATGTTAGAGATGAAATTACATATTGGGAATCTGCAATAGTTTGCTATGTTCTTGGATCGAATCCACCATTTCCAGTCCTGGATGGTTATGTGCGTAGGATTTGGGATAAAAAAGGAATAGATAAAGTGGTAATGGTGAATAAAGGTGTTTTTCTTATTAGATTTCATAATAATGAACAAAGGGATGCTATACTAGCTGAAGGACACCAATTCTTTGATCGAAAACCATTCATTGTGAAGAAATGGCATGCTGATATGGATTTCACGAAAGAGGAGGTGAAATATGTACCAATATGAGTACAATTGCCAGGGCTTGAACTCAAATACTGGGGTGAACGATGCTTGTTTAAGTTGGTGGCAGGGATAGGGACACCGATTAAACTAGATCAATACACTCAATCCAAGGAACGTTTGATGTATGCTCGAATAATGGTGGAATGCAGTATACAGGGAGAGCTTCCTAATCAGATTGAATTTGAAAATGAAAAAGGGGACCTCAAGCAGCAAAAGATAGTCTATGAATGGCGCCCTACATTTTGTAATAAGTGTAAAGGATTTGGCCATAACATAGATGAATGTAAGAAGGAGACTCAGAAAATAGTGAAGAAGAAATGGATACCTAAAGGACCAGTTCCTAAGGATGATGAGGGTTTTCAATTGGTCCAGGGAGGTACTACTGAGGGTAATGGTCCCAACAGTGCAAAAAGACAAGAAATCCTAATCCAGAATGGGTTTGAAATACTAGGTGAACTGGAGGATGAAGGAGGGAAAGAAGACAAGGATGGGAGTCCAAAATTGGGTGTTCATGGTGAGGAGGGGGAGCCTCCTACCATGAATGGATAATATGGTGTGTTGGAATGTGAGGGGGCTGAATAGCAGGAAAAAACAACAAGAGGTGAGGAACTTCTTAGTTTCCCACAACATTAGGCTGTTCAATTTCCTAGAAACAAAGGTTAAAGCTCACTCCTTAGGTGAGTTTTACCTTAATGTGTGCCCTGGATGGTGTATTACAACTAATAACCCTTGGCATGGCAAAGGAAGGATTATATTGGGATGGTACCCTACTGCTATGGCTGTGAATATTATCAAGTGTTCAAGTCAAATGATACATACTGAGGTAGAGGTGCTTAATGGTGGAAAGAAGTTCTTCTGCTCTTTCATCTATGGCTTAAATAGTAGACAGGAGAGAATGGACTTATGGAAGGATTTGAAGGATATAAAAATAATTGATGCTCCATGGATGATTATGGGAGACTTCAACTCAATAATGAGAACAAATGAAAGAGTAGGGCAACCTGTTAGAACAAGAGAGATCATGGATATGCTGCAATGTATGGAAGAATGTAATTTGAATGAGTTGAAAACTTCTGGATAATTCTATACCTGGAGCAATAAACAAGAGGGAATTGACAGAGTGTTTTGCAAACTGGATAGAGCTTTGGGGAATGATAGCTGGTTTGAACAGTGGCCTAACACTGAAATCATCACTATGCCTGAAGGGGAATATGACCATTGTCCACTCTTGGTCAAATCTTTTCAGAATGAGCTAAAGAAGAAACCCTTCAGATTTTTTAATATGTGGTGTCAAGCACCTGAGTTTCAGGACATTGTGAAGAAGGTGTGGCAGCAACCAGTGAGGGGGTGTAAAATGTATCAAATTGTGAGTAAGCTTAAAGCTTTGAAGAAGGATCTGAGGGTGTTAAATAGCACTCAGTTTGGTGATGTTTCAGTAAAGCATACTCAAGCTTATCACAATATGACCCACTGGCAGAAAGAATTACAGCTCAATCCTCATGATCTTGAGCTGAGGCATAAAGAGCAAGAAGCAAGGAAGGACTATAGTGCAACTCACAAGCATCACAGTGCTTTCCTTAGTCAGAAAGCAAAGCTGAGATGGATAACTGAGGGAGATGATAATACTAGAGCTTTCCATCAGAGTATTAAACAAAGAAGAACGCAGAATAGAATAAATACAATAAGAAAAGTAGATGGAACTTGGGCTGCAAATTCTGGGGAAGTTGTGGAGGCTTTCCTAGAATTTTATCAAGGTTTATTGGGGAGCAATAGTGCTACCAGGAAGATAGAACCTAGCATAATTGCAAAAGGAAAAATTCTGGATAATAGACAACAGCAAGCTCTCAACATGAAGTTTAACAGTGAGGAAATCAAGGCTGCTCTCTTTTCTATTCCTGATGATAAGGCGCCTGGGTTAGATGGGTATTCAAGTTGCTTCTATAAGAAGAGCTGGGATATAGTTGGGAGAGACATTGTGGAAGCTGTGCAAGATTTTTTCAGAAATGGGAAGATTCTAAAAGAAATTAATGTGACTGCCATCACATTGATCCCAAAGAGTTCAAGCCCTGCAGATGTGGGTGACTATAGACCTATTGCTTGTTGCTCTATACTCTATAAGATCATCACTAAGCTAATTTGCACACAGCTTGGGAAGATCTTACCAGAAATAGTGTCACATACACAGAGTGCCTTCATTACTGGAAGGAATATCATAAGCAATATCCTCCTGTGCCAAGACTTGGTTAAAAGATTTGGCAATAAAAGTAACCAAGTGAAGGGTTTGATGATGAAGATTGATTTAAAAAAGGCATATGACTCTGTTGAGTGGACATTTGTCAAAGAGCTTCTGGAGGCTTTGAATTTTCCTCTTCAGTTCATCAAGTGTGTCATGGCTTGTATAACAACTCCAAAGTTTACACTTTTGATGAATGGCAGTGCAGAAGGATTCTTTGAAGCAAAAAGGGGGTTAAGACAGGGTGACCCTATGTCACCCATGCTCTTTGTACTATGCATGGACTACTTGTCAAGGATCCTTGACTATGTAGGAGAGCAACCAGATTTCAAATACTTTAAGGGTTGTGCTGATCTGAAGATAAATCATCTATGCTTTGCAGATGATTTAATCCTCTTTTGCAAAGGAGAAGCCAAATCTGCTTACCTCATGATGCAAGGGTTGAAGTTATTTACTGAGTCTTTTGGATTACAAGCAAATAAACACAAATCATCCTTGTATTGCTCAGCAGTAGAGGAGAGTGAAGTCAACAGAATAGCAAGCTTTTCAGGGTTTGTTAAAGAAGAACTTCCTTTTAAGTACCTTAGGGTACCTATAAGCACTAAGAAGCTAAAAATAGCTGATTGTGAAAAGCTGATTGAAAAAATGGTGCTTAAAATCAGATGGTGGAGCACTAGAAATTTGTCTTTTGCAGGAAGAGCTCAGTTGGTGAATGCTGTCTTGATGAGCTTGCATAGTTATTGGGCACAAATCTTTATTTTGCCCAAGGCTATTCTGAATAGAGTGAATGATATTTGCAGAAATTATCTTTGGTGTGGAAATGCAGTGGGTGGGAAGAGTGGCCACATTAAATGGACCACTGTATGTACACAAAAGAAGTATGGGGGTCTGAGTTTCAGGAATATCAATGTGTGGAATAAAGCAGCAGTAGGCAAGCTTGTGTGGCATATTGGGTGTAAAAAAGAGGAGCTATGGGTTAAGTGGGTTCACTCAATATATATTAAAGATGGCAGCTGGTGGGATTACAAAGCACCAGCAAGTGCCAGTTGGATCATGAAATGTCTATGCAAGGTGAAGGATCAAATGCAGCAGATTGCAATGAGGACATGGAGAGCTGATCACAAATATGTCATAAGTAATGTTTATGACATGTTGATGGAGGAACCTAGCAGAGTCCATTGGGCTACAGGTGTTTGGAATAGGATGTCTCTTCCTAAACACAGGTTTATTACATGGATCTGTATCCAGAATAAGCTCAGAACCAAGGATAGGCTATACCAGTATGGTGTCAGTAATGACAAACTCTGCTGCCTATGTGGAATTGAAGTTGAAACTCATGGGCACTTATTCTTCCTGTGTGAATTTAGCAAGCAACTATTGACTAAGCTTTGTGGCTGGCTCGGAATAACAACACATAACAAAACACTTCAGCAATGGATGCAATGGATTAGAAGAAGCTACAATGGAACAAAAATGAGAAGGCAGGTTCTATACACAGTGCTGGCTGCTGTAGTATACCAGATATGGAGGGCTAGAAATGATGCTTTATGGCATTTAAAAGTCAATAGAATAGAAAGTGTATATAAGGAGATACAATGTATAGTACATTACAGGAGCAACATGTGTCAGTTCACCAAGTGGAGTGACAGAGATAGGGCTTGGTTAGCTAATCTGTAAGTAGGGGTTGTTCTGGCCTGAGTTTCTTTTCCCAATTTGGGAAGATAGGTTGTATGGAGTGAAGCATCAATATACTTTCTTTACTTACCAAAAAAAAAAAAAAAATTGCGTCCAAGACTTTGAAACTCACACCATTAGTGAGTAACCTCTTTGCCTTTCGTATGGGAAGTAAAATTTTTTATATTCCTTATAGATGTTGGTGATGGAAGAAAGCAGTGAACATATGAACTTTTTTTGTTGATTTATCATTCAATATTCTATGGTCATGTGTAGGCTGTGTATTGGTTATAGTATAGTTGTTTAACTGGGGATTTTTCTCGTTTCTGGCAGGGGTTGTTCTTGTCAGTTCTCCAGCAAGATTTAGAAAATCACATGGCAGTGAGTGTCGAATCTTATCATTAGCAACTTTATAGTTGGTATTGCTTCTTAAACTATTCAAAAATTTACATTATACCTTTTTTGGCAAGTTGAAACAAAAGATATACTCTACTATGATTTTCGTCATGTTCCTCAATTAGTGAAGGATCTGTTTCTTCCTAAAGATGCAACTGAACCGTGTTCAGTATCAGGAATAGTTTTTCCTAAATTTCAATGCTAAGTACATCAACCCAATGGTTCAGCTACACATTTAAAAAAAGGAAGACATGTACTGCTTGATAAATTAACGACTGCCTATTTCTTGATTTAGAACTGCACCTTCTTGATCTACTATGGTTGAAGGTCCAGTTCCAGTTTTCCTTATAAGTAAAAGAATGATAGAAACACTTCTTGGAAGTTAATATAGACATGTTGGATGCTGGATGCTAGATGATGAATGCTGGCTGAAGCTGCTTGTTTCTCTTAAGCCAATTGTAATAGAGAAAATTTAGTGGTAAAGTCCATAAGCTGTTTGGTGGTGTAGGAAATCTAGGAATAACAAAATAGCCCTGCTATAGTTTTTCATTTGTAACCTGTGAAACCAGTATTTAATAGGATTATATTTTACAACAATCGTATAAGGCTGGCAGAGAAGGAAAAAATGCAGTAAATGCGGCATCGATTTCTAGTTCCATTTACCTTTCTCCTCCCCTCATCCACGTCAATATAGATAGGTGTAGACTGTATAGACAAGCGTGCAAGGTCCTCCACCTACATACCAAGATAATAATAGCACCTATTCAGCAAATAGAGATAGGATTTTATGAAGCGACGACCATTTTAGTTTGATAGCATCAATATGTGATGATAAACTATGTATATGACTGAATTAATTTAGTGCCCAAGGAAGAGATACTTTACTGTTAGCCAAACACTATATGATCTGAATGGTTGAAATTTGTTTTGCTAGCTGAAAATGAATTATACTTCAGTGCATACTTATGTTTATTCAGTTAAAGCCAAATTCAAGATATAAACACTAATAGGAAAATGACAAAAGTGAAAGACATCTATAAAAGAGATCTGAGGTATATGGTGGGAAATAAGGCCAAGTATATAATCTTTTCCCAATACCATTGACAAAAGACATTTGAGGTATATTGGTAGACAAACATGCAATGAGACTGTTTAAACCTTAACGCATCCCATACATGTATATCTATGAAGTGATAAGGAAATGAAGGCCAAACTCATAATTAATACTTTGAATTGAAGCATGTAGTTTAGAAAGTAGAAAGCACGTCTATTTCAAGGTGAATGTAGTGGCACCTGAATTAATATACAATCTTACTGTTTGAGTCTCAAAGATGTTGTTGTAGATATTTGACAATTTGTGGCAGATACATACAAATGCATAATTGTTTTATGAATACTTATTATGTAATTACCTTTACTGCAGTATTATCACGGCCTTGGTCGAACCTATTCTCAGGAGAAAATTGATGAACTCAGGGAGTTGTGGATTACATATGTCGGAGATCAACAAGAAGCACAAATGATGAATGAGTTCTAACTTCCCGCCTAACTTTTTTTTACCTTAATCTATTTTCGGACGTACATTATATTTTTGGATTTGGATATTAGTATCATGTGGATATTGGCTAGTCTAGATTTGATTGTTTATGGTTTAGATTAATATTAATATGTATATATAGTAGTTTTTGGAAGTTTAGACTTATGAATATTGGTTGAATTATTTTGTGAAATAAAAAATTTTGCGATTCAATTTGTTGGTTGTAAGATCCTAGGGGTTGAGTATCATACAACAAGTACTATACGGAATTGTTGAGCAAGTGTAATTAACGCCTGCTCACAGGTGAGAATCTGATAATTAAAAAAACAAATATTATAGATAACGGTTACAGGTAATATATGTTATATATATTATAGGAAAACATAACATTTATTTAAGATAAGTGTTAAATTTTCCTTCTTTCAATTTGTCATATAAATAGCAAACATAACGCTTATTTACAAAATATGTTATCTAGCGGTATAACATGTATTATAAATGACTGTTATGTTTTTTCTAGCAAACATAACATTTTTCTCATGTGTTATGTTTACTTTACATTATATTGACTTGAATAACACCTCAAAACTGTTATGTAAAGCCTTATTTAACAGTTATCTTTGCCCTTTTTTGTAGTAGTGCAATCCTCACAGGCCATTCCCCCTTCCCCTCCCCTCCCTCTTCCCTCTCCTTCACAAAAGGTCCAGCAATCTGGCCCATTTATCCCCCCCTCTACTCCCCTCCTGCCCAACTCCACTAAATCGCTTCCGCCCCCAGCCCAACCCAACACTCCAAACCCCCCCAGCCCACCTTTCTTTCCGCCCCTCGCATCTCCCGACCTTAACTCTCCACCCAGCAGCCGCCGTGAGCCTACCAGCCCACCCAGCCCCTCGCCGCCCCTTCCCCCTCCCCTCCGCCTAGCTCCGCTACACCCCAGCCCCCACCCGACGCCCGCCCACCTACCACTAGAAGCCAAAAATGGCATTTTCAAACCCAATCCCTACCTTGGCCACCGTTTTTTCAGTGTCCAACTCCCACCTGCCTTGTCCCCCTCACCCCGCTCCCACCTCCAAGCCTTATAGGATCCTAACTGGAAAGCCGCCATGTATGATGAATATAATGCGCTAATTAAAAATAATACTTGGACTTTGGCAGAGCGTCCCCCGGGGGCCAATGTGATTCGTTGTATGTGGTTGCTTAAACATAAGTTCCGGTCTGATGGGTCCCTTGAGCGCTATAAGGCGCGTTTGGTTGTTAATGGTAAAACATAGGAGGTTGGCATTGATTGTGATGAAACTTTTAGCCTAGTGGTCCGTCCTAATACTATTCGTACTGTTCTCAGTCTTGCTGTGTCCCATAGGTGGTCTATCCACCAGCTTGATGTGAAAAATGCTTTCTTACATGGTAATTTGCAGGAAACTATCTATATGTTTCAACCCCCAGGTTTTTAGGACTCCGCTAATCCTAAAAGTGTCTGTTTATTGCAAAAGTCTCTCTATGGTTTGAAACAGGCACCCAGGGCATGGTATCAACGCTTTGCCACCTACATCTTGTCTCTTGGCTTTGTCAGCAGCAAATGTGATCCATCTCTCTTCATTTTTCGCCGTGGACAGGACATGGCCTATCTCTTATTGTATGTGGATGATATTGTGCTAGCCTCCTCCTCGGACTCTCTCCGAAATCGCATCATCTCCCTTCTTCGGTCCGAGTTTGCTATGACTGATCTAGGCCCTCTTTCCTACTTCCTTGGGATATCAGTCAAACGCACCTCCCAGCACATGTTCCTATCTCAGCGCAAATATGGCGAGGAAATTCTTGCCCGTGCTAACATGTCTTCCTGCAACCCTTCTGCTACTCCTGTTGATATTAAGGCCAAAATCAGCGCCTCCAGCGGTCCTCCTATGAAGGACCACACTCTTTATCGTCAGCTTGCTGGTGCCCTCTAGTACCTGACTTTTACTCGTCCTGACATCTCTTATGCTGTTCAGCAGATTTTTCTCTTCATGCATGACCCTCGTGAGCATCACTTTCATGCCCTAAAGCGTATCCTTCGATACCTAAAGGTTAGACTATGGTATGCATTACTCCTCTACTCCTGCCACGAGCCTTATATCCTACACAGATGCAGATTGGGGTGGGTACCCCGACACGAGGCGCTCTACGTTAGGGTACTGTGTTTTTCTTGGTGATAACATGATCTCTTAGTCCTCAAAACGGCAAGCAACCCTCTCTAGATCCAGTGCCGAGTCCGAGTATCGCGGCGTTGCCAACGTCGTCCCTGAGTCTTGTTGGCTCCGCAACCTTCTTCTAGAGCTACACAGTCCTCTCACCAAAGCTACCATGGTTTTCTGTGACAATGTTAGTGATGTTTACATGTCTCATAATCCTGTCCAACATCAACGCACTAAACATGTCGAGATGGATATTCACTTTGTCCGCGAGAAGGTTGCCCTTGGTCATGTTCGAGTTCTCCATGTACCTTCTGCGTATCAGTATGCTGACATCTTCACCAAAGGTCTTCCTAGTTCTCTCTTCTATGAGTTTTGCTCCAGTTTGAGCGTCCGTCCTCCTCCCGCTCCAACTGCGGGTGTGTGTTAGAATGTAATTATGTAAATAGTTTGATGTATATTTATTTCCGTAAATATCTCTTGTATACCTAGGTTGTACCTATTTATGTTTAATGAAATCATAGAGGCTCCTCAAGGAGATTATCATATCTTTCAGCTACAGATTACATGACATATTAACTTTACAATATGTTTTTCGATCTACCAATAAAAAAAAAAATTACAGAATTTTATCTAATGACTATTTAGTGAACAATGTCATAATTTTACCATAAAATCACATTACTTTATTTGCAAATTATATTTCTTATTACAATGAAATCCCAAATCTATCAAATACTCCATCCAACATTATGGAAAAACCAAAGCAATAGTCATATATAAAGAAATCCAATCTTGATTAATTATCATAAAAAAAATATAAAACAAGAAAACAGCTGAGAATTCTCAACGCTTCATATACCAAAAAGAAAAGGAACGTCTTCCATGGCTTCTCCCTCCTTAATAGGGAAAAAGAAACGCTTGTGTGTAGATCGTTCATGGAAGACATACATCGGACAAGCTCTTGCAAATCCTCTGAGTGACCTCCATTTTCTCTAGCAAATATTTGTGAGTCGGGCCTTTTTGAATCATAAGTTACGGTATACCATTCTTTTTAGAATCCAATAAAGCAAATCAAGTTTGTCGGTGAGAATAATTAGGCAATCGATATTTCTAACTGAAGGGTCCCGTAATTCAATTACTGCCCGTGACTTTACAATAGTCCAAAATGATAACAACCCCCAAAATGAAATTATTTTTTGAAACTATTTAGATGTAGCATACAAAAATACTCGGATAATCGCTCACGCTCACTACTTGTATAAATAAAATATTGTGATAATATATATCATCATAAGTACTAATAAATTGTAAATACCAATAAATTTAGCTGGTAAATTCATTTATGATGGTACCATTAAATTCTCTAGATTTGATTCTTGTCTTGTTGTCGATATGAATACTGGGTACCCTTTGGGCTCCCTACACTAAAAGTATGTTAAGGTCAACAAGCTTAATTCATGAAGTTTTTAATCAGTTTTTCTCCCACAATAGATAAATTTGCAACTAGTTTCGCAGCTTTGTATTTAAACAAAAGAGATCTAGAACTTAAACAATAAAATTCTCAGTATATGGAATAATGTAATAGTATTTGGGATTATATAGACAAAATATCTATTATAGGTCAAGAGGGGTAATTGAATATCTGAAAAAGGCTCTCCCTAAAAAAAAAAGGGATTATCTCTCTACTATGCGATACACAAACCCTACTGCTCGAATTCAGGGCTAGAAGATGATGGAGAAGATGTGGTTGATTTAGGAGGCGGGTATTGGATATCCAAAAGAACAACGTTGTCTATTATTGATCAGCAAGTTAATGATTGGGAGACCTTTTAATGTTGATGCTTTGGAAAAGGACTATGACCAAATCATGATGGCCAAATCATGGAATGATGATTAGGGTGTTGGGACCGAATCTGTTCGCTTTTCAATTCTTCCATTGGAGAGACAAGGAGAATGTTCTGGAGGAAGATCATGATGTTTTGAAAATTCCCTAATATTGCTTGAGGATATTGAAGGAGATGAGAAATCAGACTAAATTTGCCTTACATGTTCTCCGTTTTGGGTCTGAATAAAAAAATCCATTTAACTCTCAATCCGAAGTGCATGTAAAGGTAGTGGTCACTCTGATGGGGGAGGTGTTTGAGATTGAGAAGGACTTGTTAGGGCAATATAGGAGGGTCAGATTAATGCTAGATATTAATAAACCCCTTCCAAGGTTTAGAGATATTAAGGATAGGAGTGACAAGATGGTTCGTGTGGAGTTTGCATAGGAGAGGCTACCTTTCATCAGGTTTGCGTGCGGCGTTATGGGACATGCTGAGAGGGACTGCTAGGTTGTTTCAGAGGAAGAGAAAAAGAAAGGGGTGGGTCGAGAATTTTCTTGAAGGCCTCACCTCTCAAAGGTTGTAACAGGGAAATTGAAGAATTGGCCACTGTAACATCATGTAAAAGTGCTTTTTTTTGTTATGAAGAGGGTTGATATTTCAACTCCTACTATCCCTACTAAGAGTGTGTGGATACCGAAGATGTGGTGAGTGAAGGGAGTACTCCTGAATTGAGGAAGGACAAGATCAAAAGTTTGATTTTGGTTAAGAATCAAGTGCAAGATAAGGTGGATGAGGTGAGCACTACTACTCTACAGAACTTGATGGTGCCGGATGATTTGGGGAATGTAGAAAAGGAGGGTGAGAATGAAGGAGTAAAGGGTTCATGTGATGAGAACAAGAGTGATGCGAGTAGGGGTGGATCTTTGTTTCAGGCTCTTTCTTTTCAAGTGGGGTGGGATAATGGGAAGAAGGCAACTAATAAGATCCGACATTTGAAAGCTACTGCCAAGGATAGGAAGCTTCTTTGTGCAGTTGATCGGGGTAAATGTGAGGAGGTGAATGATAAAAAAACAAAAAGGAAAGAGCGGATGGATATTGATGATGCAAATATGATTGGACAAGATGATAGCTTGAAGAGGCTCAAAGCCGGTGATGATATTCATGATATGATGGTGTCAAATGAAGTAGCGGTTGTTGGGGAACCCCGTGAACAACAATGAAAACATTATGTTGGAACTGTCAAGGAGCCGGCAATTCCCGAACAGTTTGAGCCCTCTCAACATGGTGTGGAAACAATGATAAGTTCACATAAGTTAGAGAGAGTACTTAGTAGACGTGGATTTATTAATGGCTTGTGCTTTAGTAGTAATGGAAATTCTGGTGGGTTAGGCCTTTGGTGGAATGACTTAAACATTCATGTGTTTTCCTTTTCGCAACATCACCTTATTGTTGAAGTTCATGACAAGGAATATAATCTTTCATGGATGGCAGTAGGAATTTACGGATGGCCGGAAGGTGAAAATAACCATCGCACATGGGAGCTTATGAGAAGTTTGACAAATTCTTGTCAGTTGTCAATGGTGCTTTTTGGGGATTTTACTAGGATTGTGAGTATGTCGGAAAAGGAGGGAGGTGCTATTCTGAGTGAGAGTGTGATGGATGGATTTAGGGGAGTTGGATTATATAGGGAGTATTTTTACATGGCTGCGAGATTTGGGTTACATGGGAGTATTTTCACATGGCAAAGAGGGACGGAATTTGGAAATATTGTGAGAGAAAGACTTGATAGATTTCTTGCTAGTGATGAGTGGTGCACTATGTTCCCCCATTCGGTTATTCATGAATTTGCCATCTACAAGTCTGAACATGCTCCAATTATGCTTAATATAGAGGAATTATCACCCCAGTCTCATAGAGGAAAACATTTTCATTTTGAAGCTCTATGGCTAGTGAGTGAGGAGTGCCAGGAGGTTGTGAAGAATTCGTGACATCAGGAGGGAGTTGATTCTCTCCACTCATGGATTGCGCACTGTGCTACAAAACTTGGTGGTTAGGCAGAATCAAAATTTGGTGTAGTTAGAAGAAAATTCAGAAAATTGAGAAGGAGTTGCGTAAATGGCAGAAGCGTATCCTGATGGTATAATGTTGCAGAAATGTAAAACGCTATCGGATGAACTTGAAGATTTGCATAGGCATGAGGAAACTTACTGGTTTGCAAGAGTTAGGGAGAATGAACTCAAGGACGAAGATGAGAATACTTCTTATTTCCATCACAAACCAAGTTCACGTAGACGGAGAAATCGAATTGATTAGTTGAATGATAAAAATGATGTTTGGAGGCACAATGAAGAGGACTTACAAAACATCATTATAGACTATTTTTTGACATATTTATGACCACCAATCCTGGTGATTTTGAGGATGCACTTGCAAGTATGTCATCTCTGGTTACTTATGAAATGAATCGTGTGCTTAATAATCTCCCAACTCAAGAAGAAATTCACATAGTACTTTTCCAGATGCACCCTAAACACGACTCGTGGCATTGATGGGATGCATAAATTATTTTTCCAAAACATTTGGCACATTGTGGGTGCGGGGGTGGTTAATTTGGTGAAAGAATGGTGGGATGCCAATATTAACATTGCTAGAGTTAATAAAACTTATATTGTTCTGATCCCAAAATGCAATGAAACGAAACGTATGAGTGATTTCCAACCTATTAGCCTATGCAATGTTGCTTATAAAATCATTTTGAAAGTAATGGCAAATAAGTTGAAAATTATATTACCAGATCTTATTTCCTTTCACCAGAGTGCCTTTATCCTAAGATGATTAAGCACCGGACGATGCAGGGAAGTGTGGAACTATGGCACTAAAACTTGACATGAGCAAAGCGTATGATAGGGTGGAGTGGAGTTTTTTGGAGAGAGGAATGTGTAGGATGGGTTTCAGTGATGATTGGATCTTATTAAGTTTTGTATCCTCTACTTTTAAGCTAAATGGTAAAGTTTGTGGGTTTGTCATTCATTCTTGAGTTCTCCAGCAAGGGGACCCAATATCCCCGCGGGTCTCATATCTTTTCTTTGGAGATGAAATCATTTTATTTGCTAGAGTTACACTTCAACAATGCTCCAAAATTGCTTATTTTATCATCATATATGAACGGGCATGAGGACAAAAGATTAATTTTGAGAAATCTGACAAGAATGTGGAGGGGTCTCGAAGAGGTGATATTATTCGTTTGCTGAAAATGAGAGAGGTACATAGTCATGAAAAGTACCTTGGCCATCCTACTATTATTGGGCGTTCTAAAAAGTCGTGTTTGCAGGCATAAAAGAATGGATTTGGAAAAAGTTTCAAGGGTGGAAGGAAAAATTGTTGTCTTACCCAGGGAGAGAAATTTTAGTCAAAGATGTGGCTTAGTCCATTCCAACATACATGATGAGTCTTTTTCGTACCTCGGATGGTTTGCTAGAGGAGATAAATGCTATGCTTGCCCGGTTTTTGTCGGGGTCTTGTGATATAAAAAGGAAGATGCATTAGCTTAGTTGGGAAAAATTATGCCTTTCCAAAGCATTGGATTGAATGGGATTTTGTGATTTTAAAATATTCAACCAAGCGTTGTTGGCAAAACAATGATGAAGGCTCCTCAATTATACGTCCTCTCTTGCTTACTAGGTGCTTAAAGCATGGTGTTTCTGAAATGCAGATTTTATTGATGCTGTTAGAGTCAATGATCCAAGCTATGTGTGCAGATCGGTATGAGGTGCTAAGGCATTGTTGTTGGAGGGGTTAAAATGGAGCGTTGGTGATGGTTCAAAGATAAAAGTGTGGGATGATGCATGGTTGCCTGGGGACTCTTTATATTGGGTCCCTACTCCGAATGCAATTAGTGATGCTGGACTTCGTGTAGTGGACTTAATTGATAGTGAAAATGCTTGCTGGAGAGTAGATGTTTTTGCAAACTCAATTTATGGCCGAAGAAAAGTCCTTGATTTAATAAATCCCACTTAATAATAGAAGAGTCGAGGATGGTCAATTTTGGTGGCCTATGAAGAATGGTATTTATTCAACTCGGTCTGGGTATTAGCTGGGTTGTCTGGGTCATAATCGCAATTGGGAACAACAGCTTGGTGGGGCAAATAATGTGGGGTAGAAGGCGATTTGGAGTTTGAGAGGGCCTCCAGAATTAAACCACTTCCTTTGGCGAGCATGTTCTGGATCTTTGGCTACCTAGGGGAGATTATTTGATCGACATATAGCACTAGTAGAATAAATGCTTATTGCTGCGGTCATTAAGTGGCCTATTGCGGCGGTTTTGGCCCGCAACAATTAAGGGGGGATCAATAGGTAATTAATATAGTGATGCGGTTTTAAACCGCAACAATATTTGAACATATTGCTACAATTTCTGGGAAAAATCGCAGCAATATTAGTATTTTATATCAGGATAATACAAAATATTGCTACAGTTTCTAGGAAAAATCGCAGCAATATGTTGAATTTAATAATAAAAAAAGCGCATATTGCTGCAGTTTCTTACTAAAATAATCGCAGCAAAAGACGCTGGGTAGAATTTTTTTTTTTTCATTTCTCTAAGCATAAATTTTCTATAGTTATAATACAATTATAATATAAACATAGTTACAACAATCCACTGTTACAAATCTATGAAAATCAAACAAAAATAAAAAAAAAAAAAAACTAAAAAACTAAAAAAAAACCTAAAAAAACTAAAAATTAAGAAACTGAAATATAAGCTGAAAATAAAATATACAAATTAAAAAATAACAATAAATCAAAAACCCTAACATTACATTGATTCTTAACAAACAAAAATGAAAAATAAAATAAAATAAAAATATCACCATATGGTCATTATATCTAGCAAATAAAAATAAAATTTAACTACAAAAGAGAAAAAAAAAACAGGAATAGATCTGGGCCATCTGCGCATCCTGGCCGGCAACGAGAATGGATGCGTTCACAATCCGTTCATTCCACGCGCGTCGTTCTTCTCCACGTGGATGGTTGCGTCGTGGATGGCATGAATCGCTGCGTCCTCAGGCACAAACGACGAGAGGATAAGAAGAGAGAAGGAGAGAAAGAGGGACTACAACTCCAGAGCTAAGGTGTCGGGTTCGCAGGCAATCTCCTACAACTCCGGCGAGTTGGCGCGCACCAATAGCTACCAAATCAACTTAGATCGGCTCTCTTCGGCGCTTCACCACTAAAGGCGGCCAAGGCGGCACGCCTTGTGCCTCTCACAAGGTGATAAGAATTGCGTTTTCCGGTTGTGTGGTTGAGAGAAGATAAGGGGAGGAGAGGAAGAGAGGAAGAGAGGAGGAGAGGGAGTGAGATGAGGAAGAGAGAAGTGAGGCGTGCAGAGGAAGAGAGGAGGAGATGAGGACTGAGGCGTGTAGAGAGGAGTGAGGAGGAGAGAGTGAAACCCTAAACAACCCTTTTAATACTAATTTTAAAAGTCTATTGTTACGGTTTTTAGTAGGTACTACAGCAATATGTCAAAATAATTTTTTTAAATATTGCTGCGATTTTTGGTCGAAATCGCAGCAATATGGTTATTTTATATTTTTCATTTTGTTTTTAGTGATATATTGCTGTGTATGGGTGAAATCGCAGCAACATCATCGCAGCAATAACCAATTATTCGACTAGTGTAGTGAAGAATGGGTTATGTAGTTTGTGTGGTGATGAGCAAGAAACAATAATTCATACATTCCCTATCCTAAAATCACAAGGGTGTGAGAACAATCTCCGTTCAACGTACTTATTTATGAAGTCCCTAACATCTCTTTCTCTGACATTTTATCTTGGCTAATGGAAAGATTAGATACAAAGGAGATGCTATAGTGTGCAGCAATTATGTGGGCTTTCTAGGCCTTTCATAATTCAGTGGTGGTTGAGGAACCTTGGTTTGACCTACAACAGGGTGTGGTGGGTTTTCAGAATTGGTAAATGACTATGGTGAGTATGGAAAAGTTGTGATTGAAAAGCTGCAAGTTGTATTGGTGTGGTCTCGTGCTGGGTGGACAAAGCCGGCTTTGGGGAAGGTGAAATTTAATGTCGATGCTGCGGTAATGGAGGGTGGGGTGATTGGCTTAGGTGTGTTGGCTCGAAATAATAATGGAAAGTTCGTCCCTGTTGCGCTGAAGCGATTACAAGCGGAGCTAGCGGAGGTTATGACACTTAGATATGGATTAATAGTGGCTGGAGCACATGGATTTACGAAAGTTGAGTTGGAGTGTGATGTTGCTATGGTGGTGAAGGCAATTAGATAAGGAGTTGGGCAAGACTCCTTTGAATTTGATTCTTGAGGATGTTTGTGTGCTTGGCTCTCAATTCATTTCTTTCACTTGATTTCATGTGCGTAGAGTAGGAAATGCAGTAGCTCACCTTGTGGCTAAATTGTTACCCCATCATGGTGATAAACATGTATTTTAAACCCCCCCCCCCCTCCGGTGTTGTTGCATTGTTAGAGATTAATTTAATGAATTAAGAATGTTGTTAGCCTTTTCCCATAAAAAAAAATATAGGTCCAGAGGAGTAGGACACCAAAAAAAAAAGGAAAATGTAAAAAATAAAAAGTTAAAATAAAGTGCAACTAACTACTTAATTTAACAAAAAAAAAAGAAAAAAAAAAAGGAAAAAAAACACAACACAATCGTGGAAGCCAATATCCTAAAAATAAACAAATAAAAAAAATAAAACTCTCTAATTTAAAATAAACTAACTATTTTATTAAAACAAAAAAATATATATAAAAGTTAGTTTATAAAATAGTTTAATCTTCCTCTTCCTTTACCTCTTGATCGAATAGAGATCAATATAATTACAAGACTCTAGAAATATTGATTAAGAAACTCTTTTAACACAATCAGCTAACTCCATTGATTTTATTTTGGAATTATTCACAGGAATAATCCCAACTATTGAACATCTTCTATAATTAATCCAACTATGGGTTATTCCTGTAATTTATATCCTCATTAATCCAAAAACACTCTACTCACCTACTACAACCTATTTTAACTGGTTACCTAGTCATTTGAGCCTCACATGAATTTTTCTTCTGAATCTTCTATTTAACTCCACTGAATAGCAACGGTAAAGAACTCCCCAAAAAATATGCCATGAAATCTGCTTCTTCTGGATCATCTTCTTGGAGGTCTTCTCACGCTGGTGCTGCTGAGAGGGTAACGCTTTGTTATCATAATACCATCCCAAATTAAAGACAATGAAAACAAGGGGTCTGAATTATGGAAGAAAGTTCTATGGATGTGCAATGTGGCCTGTAAGTACAACTATAATTTGAAGTTTGTTTTGAAATATTTAATTTTTGTTTTGATTATGATTTTTATATGTTGCATAAATCAAATTGTGGATTTTTCTTATGGGTAGATGAAAACCAAATGGGAGATGTTGAAGATAATAGTAGAGAAAAGGAAATGTTGATTGACCAATTATTGAATGAGAAGAAGGTTTTAGAAGAAAAAGTGCAGAGGCTGAAAAAGCAGAAAAAATAATTGGAGGATGCCCTAACTAAGATGAAGATGGTTGTTTCAAACAATACAAAGGGGGAAAAGCATGTGCTGATTGCACTCTTTTTTCTTGGCTTTTATTTGGTGTTGTGTTATATTTGAAGGGATTTTGATTAATGTCAATTAGTCCATGTATTAGAACATGAGGACGGTACTTTTGAGCTACTATGTAACTGTTATTGCCTGAAACAATGGCATAATGATATGATATGAAAATTTGCATATTTTCGGATAATTTTTCCATGATATGAACTTCATTAACATTGCTCTAAAACAAACTTCATTAGATTGCTCCAAAACAAATAGTTCAGCTGCTAGTCCAAAATATCTATGTTCATATCTAGAACAAAATGATGCTAAAAAAAGCAACTGCACATAATACACTTGAATTTCTTCTTCTGAACTGATCAATTTTGGTGGGTGATATTCATATGACCTGTAGCAGTGCTAGTATTCACTCCAATTCTCTTTGTAACTACATGACAAACACACATAAGGTTAAAACTGTAAAAAAGGGCTTTGCTGCTGTTAATAGGTTAAGCTTAGTACCTTACTACCATGCTGTTGGTGGTTGATGCACCCCTCCCACCTCTGCTTGTGGTGGTTGATGCACCCCTCGCACCTCTCCTAGCTCTAGTTGATACACCTCTTCCAGCTCTGCTTGTGCTAGTTCCCGTGCCACCTCTTATGTTACTGCTAGCACCTCTGCTTTTGGATGCACCCATGCTACCTCTTCCTTTGCAGAAAGATTGTGGTGGTCAAAGCTTATAATATGAGAATCATCCATTGATCCATGTGCAACATTGTTTGGCCTGCCTCTGCCCCCTTTTTGGTTGTGGTTGGACTTCTTTACCTTTTTCAAGACACCTTCTTTTGTTGTGCTGTGTTGAATAGCACAAGCTACAAGTCATCTGAGTCCCATGCTTAATTTACTTTCTAGGTTTCTTTGGATATTCATGTGGATCCTTTCTACTGTTCTTCCTTGGTCTACCTAGACCAACCTTAATTGGAGGTGGTTCAATTGAAAACTAAACTCTTGGCCAGTGCCTTTCCCCAACACATGGGGGAATGTCAACTGAATATGACAGTAAGTGTGTTTCCTTCTTGTACCATTCATGAACATAACTCTCAGCTTCTTGGTGCAAAAAAAAAAGAAGAAGATGAAAGCCATAACATGACAGCATGGAATTTCAGTTAACTCCCATTTTCTACATTGTACACACTCTCCTAGTTAGATCAACTGTTAGAGTGCCTAACCTATGGGACACCTGAAATACCATTTTTTTAGAAGGCATCACATTACATGAAGTTGCTCAATCCTTCTCTTTTTCTAGTTTTGCTTGAATAGTGTAAATACTCATTTTATACTTCTCCAACTTTTCTCACTTAGTAATGAGTCTTTGCATTAGTGTTGTCCTGATGTCTTCAGGCATGAATATTAGGTGTTTTGTCATTGCACTAAGTATATAACCATTGAAGGTTTCTTCCATATTTCTTACAACAACATCACATTTGGTCAATGTATTTGTAAGTTGCTCTACAAAAGCACTTTGGATCATACCCATTGAAAGCTTGCACTTGGACTGACTTTCCCCATCTCCTCTACTGCATCCTGATAATCTACCTCATTGTATGCCTAAACAACTTTCCAAAACATAAACTTGAACTCATCACCTTTGTAGTTCTTGTGCCATAATGCAAAGATATGGCGTGCACAATGCATGTGTTTAGCTCCAGGCAAGATATTATGTATTGGATTGAGTAGCACCCTGCCAACAAATTTATTATACCAGTATGCACAAAATGGATAGGATATGTTAAATGTATGTATTTGTAAGTACAAATTAATGGAAAATAGCTTGCCTGATGTTCATCAGAAATTCTTGTAATGCCTTCACCATCAATACTTCCAATGACTTTCATTAGCTCTGTGATGAATAATTGGAAACTATCATTATTTTCCCCTTTACGAACTGCGTAGGCTAGAGGATATATTTGGTCATTAGCATTATAACCTATTGTAGACAGTAGCATGCCTCCCAAGAAGGTTTTTAGGAAGCACCCATCTACACAGAATACCTTTCTACACCCAGCAACCCAACCATCTCTTACACCATCAAAACATACAAAAAAATCTTTGAAACATAATAGGATTAACTCTCCTAGTTGGATCAGTTTCCAACTTAAAGCAACTATTAGGTGAAGCTTGTTTGAGTGCTTCTAAGTATCTTCCTAGTTTGTTATATATAGTGATCTTTCATGCTGCCATGAAGTATCTGTGAGCTAAATACTTCACTTTGTAGGCCCAATTCTTCTTCCCAAGAATTTTGTAAGCTCTTCTTACTGTATAATTTATGTCCTTTGCAGGCCAATGAGGTATGCTCTTAAACTCTTCAAGAAACTGCTCTGCCACCCAAGAAGCTTTCAATTGCCTATTTGTGTCCATGTTTCTATTACAAGCTAAGTATGCTCATATTTGACTGACTTAACTATAAAGCATGCTTTGATGTTGTCCCAACATGCATCGATCCTAAAAGGACAACCTTTTACACACTCTGCTCCTAGCATCTGCCCTCTTTTTTTTTTGTCACTCACTTTAATAAACAAGTTTCTTCCTCGTGCAAATGCGAACCTCACTATGGCATCCCGGAACTTATCTCTATCTTGAAACCTAATGCCAACCTTCCATTGCAAAGTGTGGAAGTCAATGTTCTCATCCACAACTTGAACCCTAACCCTCCTCCTTCTGCTAGTTATATTGTCCTCATCACTTGAACCTGGTGTATTTGCCTCTTCATCAGTGTCTTCATATTCACTCAGGAAATCATTGTTTGTTTCTTCAACTCTACTTGGCTCACCCCCTTACTGCTTCTGTTGTCCAGTAAGCTTACCTAATGCAGCCTCCTTTTGCAGTTCTTTTGCAATCCCAACAATCCTTTGCCACCCTCCATTCCTCATCATCAGTCCCTCCATCATATCCTACCTCTAATCCCTCAATATATTCCTCACCTTCATCATCTAATCACTCAATATATTCCTCTTCTAGTTCTATCGCAACATCAGATGTTTCTTGATCCTCAGGGATAAATTAAGCATCTTTTGGATCTAGCTCATCATAATTAGTCTCATACCCTTCAAAAAACTCACCCCAACCTATAGGTTCCTCACCTCCTAGATGATACCAAGCAAAATACTCATCAGGGTTCAGTTGTTCAAGGTTTTCAGAATAATGATTTATTTGATTTCGTTGAGTTTCAGGTTGTTGGATTTTGTTCAGTTTCATCCCGATGGCTTTCTTCAACTTCTGGTTGTTAGCTTTGTTCAGTTGGAGATGGATTACCAACATTTAATATAGTCCCTGTGAAGGTGTTATCCATGGTAGGTGAGTCAACATGAGTGAGCCGCGGTTCATTTTCTTGTGTGGCAGTAGATTCTGCTTGGGTAAAGTGAAGGATTCTTTCTAAGTTGCTGAATGGTTCTATTGTTGGGGTAACCTTTTGTGTTTCTGGGACAACTATACTTTTATGCCCTTTCTTCCCACCTCTAATAGGGGTAAGTTTTTTAGGTCTAATACCCCTTCCTTCACTTACAGTTGAGACCTTAGTTTGGCTTTGTGTCTCTCCTCTTCAGTTTGAAGAATTACTTTTGTTGTATCTACCCCATGAACTACATAGCAATCAGTACATGCACCTGTTTTTAAGCACAATTTCTATCATAGTCCTAACCTCTGAGTCATTATACACCCTATTCAAACCCTTCTCAAATGATTCATAATGGGGGGGGGGGGTTTCAAATAGTAGATCTCAGAAATACTAGATTATTTGCCACACTTGTTAGCCAATTCCTCAAAATAAAACTAACACAATTCACCTGCATCCACCCGAAAAGTCCGAGCACCCCCTCCCACAAATTCCAAGTTTATGTATTTATTCTTCTTAAATTGAACACCATGCCACATCCTTATACAAATAGTTGTACAGGAAATAATTATCAACTAAACCTAGAAATTAAATAACACACCAAATTTAACAAAGGAAAACAACAAAATTCAGAGAGTTTTGGTGCGCAAAATTCAAAGTTCAACACTTTAAGAAGAATAAAAAAAATTGAACTTTACTTACCTACAATGGCAGAATAACCTTGAGTAGCACACACAATTCCAATCACCTTCAACTTGCGATGTGTTAAAGAAGAAAAAGAAGAAGATTTGAGTGAGTTTTATAGCAGAACATTCATGGTGGTGGATGATGGTGAATAACATCAATTGTCTAGAATAGGGCGAGAAAAGCACGCTCATTAACTCTCTGTATAGTTTTGGAGGGAAGGTAAATTTTACCGGATCAACAAGTTCCAGGTTAATGGGGAGCATTTTTGGATTGATTAGGTTATGAATTGGATTACACAAAAATAACTCATAGTTAGGATTAATTATGGAAGATGTTCAATAGTTGGGATTATTACTGTGAATTTTTTCTTTTATTTTTGATATATGAACTATTCATATAATTGCTCTAACATTAATTTGTTGTGTGATTTTATTTAGGAAACAGGGAGAACGGAGACACCAATGACAAACATGGTAATTGCTCAGATAGTCTAATACCGAGAGCAACAAAAAGCATAATCATATGAGGTGTTTGTTAGAATTATTCAATTACAAGTAAATAGTTTATTTACGAAATAGCATTATTTAATTGCAAAAAGTAAATGAACTCAAACTTACACATACAAGGAAGGGTTTGTGGGTTTGGAAAAGTGGATGACATGTAACTCCATTATTGTGCATCTGAACTGAAATTTACGCATAATGGGAATACGTACATACTATTAGTAATAATGTTATCCATTATTATTGAAGTTTTGATGAAGTTCGCAAAGTTTAATACATTATTGATCAAGTAAAATGAACCTATTGTTAATAAAAAAATCTCAAAGACTTCGACCTTGATTAGTAAAATTGGAGAAATTTAAGTAAGAAAATAAAAATCAAGAAGAGGTGCGGTAGGGATTATAATTGCAATAAAGCTGCAATAAATATGGAATAATGAAATAAGTGGTGTGTAAAATAATGACAGTAAATCTTGAAAAAAGAAGGAATATATAATAGGATAAGTGTTTCATCTTTCAATTGTTTACTGACAAAGGAAGATTGTAAAAGCAAAAAAATTGATCGAGATGGAGTGATTAATGGTAACGGAAAATGGAATAATGGTAACGGAAAATGGAATAAGTGGTAGAAAGAGAAATGAGATAAAGTGACGAGCTAATCTAAAGAATATGACTAACAATTTGTGTTTTATTTATTTGATACTTTCTTTATAGAATAGATATACATATTTACATGATTTACTACTTATATCAAGAGTTCTGAAAAACCAAAATAAATACTTTGAATAAATAAATACCAACATTTCCTAATCTTTGTTACAAAATACAGTAACCAATACATTTATTGTTAAATGTTCAGAATTTTCTTTTTACACATACTTTAGCTCTGCAACCGATAATCTTTTTCTTTCTTATATTTCTTCTAATATTTCTAAATTTTAGTTGTGACACTTCAATAGAACCAGACTAATATTGATAGATTATGCACATACCAAACGCCGGATATTTCACTTTTAAAACAAATTTAATGTTCTCAACTTAAATAACTGATAAATAGCTCACTATTATTGTCTTTTGCACTTTGTTTGTTTTTATAGTAGTATATCATAATGGACGTGCTTTATGGTATATTATGCTTTTCATGGGACTGATTGTTGTTCATGATTCATGACTTTATTTCATATTAAAAAATCAAGCTTATATTGTTTTGCATATAAGTAAATAAATTTTAATAATGCAAAAATTAGCATAAACGTATTATACATATGTACAAATATTTTATGATAAAAGTCACCGCCTATAAAAAAAAAACAAAATTGATAATCATATGGATATAAAATAAAATGGAAATAAAACACTAAAATAGTTAGACTAAATAATATAATAGAGTTACAAAATACACCCTCTGTTTTTTATCTTTTTCACTTTTCTGTGTGTGTCTCTGAATGCACATCTTTAAACTTAAATATCTTCCATTTTATATTAGTAAAATTATAACGATTGAATATTAATAAAGTACTAATTGAGACGAATCAAACAAGACCACAAATGACTACTTTTTTCTTATAATTGACAAAAAATGAAAATATTTTTTCTAAATATGAATAGTGTCAAGATTCCAAGTGAGAACGATAAAAAACAGAGGGAGTATAGCATTTAACAAAAATAAAATTTAAGCAACAATATACAACAATAATGGTCGCAAATGAGTTATAATAAAATACGTCAAATCCTTGTAAAAATCATACAATAATCCGTTACTATTTATATGATTTCGCACGTATGCATTGCATGCATATAAGGTTAATATTTATAAATGGTAGGTTACATGTTAATACAAGTTTTCTTTTTTATTGTCTAATTAACTATCATTTCCATGGCTTAATTTAAACGACTAATGATTAAGCAATGTGAAACCATTTCATATTAAGTAACCTCAAAATATCGAAACTAGTATGAATCCACAAATCTACATAGTCTATCCACAATACTTGCATTTTGCATATACCAACTGGGTCCGGGTTTTTAATTCTTCATATAGATTAATGTTTTCTTCAATTTTCCGAGAAACCACAATTAGTAGCATATCACAATTATATCTTAAGAATTAGATGATACGTCAAAAGTATCAAAGTAGAGAGAAGCATAAAACAATCTGTTCCAAGTATCTGGTATCCCAGGGAGGCACCAGTGCCCACAATCTGCGTAAGCTGTAAGAGTACGAATATCTTTTTTCGCACGAATCTTCCAGTCGTTGTATCTGTAAATTGACGGATGTGCATCTATTCTATACCCGGACAATTTGGTAATATTCAAGTACTTCACTTGTGATTTCATCCCTTTGATCACACTCTCGATAGTGGGAATCAATTTTTTTGGAAATAGGTTTCTGTAGGATTCATCCATGATAGGTTTGGTCTTATACTGGCACGCTTGATTGTATTGTGGAGCTTTGTGTTCAGCTGAAACACTCCTAAAGAAAAGAGCTGTTTTTGTTGAATCGACCTTTTTTTCAATCCATTTTGCCCATGTATTCATTGCCCGTTTATAGGCTATGTGTAGTGGCATATCCTTTATTAGCTTTCCTTTGTACTCGTACATGTCCCAGCTGAAATATTGGTGAGGGAGTGCTGATTTTAGTACTTACTATAAATACCGCTGAAAATGCACTTATTACAAATGGAGTTGGAAGATATACTTCCTTTTCTCCAATCTGCATTGTAATTGACTACTACATTAAGGCTCCGTTTGGTAGGGCGTAAAATATTTTCAGTGTAAAATGATTTTCATGGAAAACAATTTACAATGGAAAACACAATTCCAAAATTAGTTTTCCGTTGTTTGGTTCGATGTAAAAAAAATAATGAAATGAAAGGAAAATGAAAGGGAAAGTAAGGAGGTAGTGAGAGGAGTGTACAAGAGGAGAAGGAAAATAGTTTTCCCTTCATTTTGAAAGGAAAATGGTTTTCCATCCTTGGGAGAGTAATTTTACCCCAAGGGAAAATGGTTTTACACTCTTTTGCCAACCAAATAATGTAAAACTGAGAATAGAGGAAAACAGTTTTCCGGGAAAACGTTTTACGCCCTACCAAACGGAGCCTAAATGCATAGTAAATATAAGTTTACGTCTACAGTTCTAAACTTGTTGATCACCGTGAGAGAGCAATTAGATGAATTTTATGCTCTTTCGGACACAAGTTTGACGGGTGTTATTATAAGCGTCATAAAGTTAAGTCCTTATTGGCCTTGTCTGATAAATATAGTTTAAAGTTTAGCTGTTAGAGTTTAGAGTTTACTGTTAGAGTTTTAATTTTTTTTTAAACAGATTTGACTGCTGATTTCACAACTTCTTTTTATAAACGTGTTTGGTAACAGTTAACCGATTGTTAAATGCTTATTGCCATTTGTTTGTGTGAAATGATATTTATAAACATTTTAATACACATGAATAGTATTATTATTAGGGGCATAAGAGTCATTGAACAAGTGAGGAGCTTTTTCATTTTGAGAGTTTTTATTCCAAAACTATCTCTAAAATTCTCTTATACCAAGCATCTCTTTTAGAGATTTTAATTAGTCAAAACTCTAAAATTGATCCAAAATTCTCTTTTTACTCTAAAACTTCAATTGTCAAACAACCTCCTGTATTATTAGAATAGGGGTTGGAACTAATATTTAGGCAATAATATAGGTTGTATATATATGCATGTGATGAAATACTTTAAATTGTGAAAAATGAATCAGGTTAGTTGGTATCTTGTGGAAGGGTCACATTATAT
Source organism: Beta vulgaris subsp. vulgaris (assembly GCF_026745355.1). Taxonomy (NCBI): domain Eukaryota; kingdom Viridiplantae; phylum Streptophyta; class Magnoliopsida; order Caryophyllales; family Amaranthaceae; genus Beta; species Beta vulgaris. The sequence goes on along the minus strand of NC_079210.1, from coordinate 29,695,633 downwards.
ATTTTAGTTTCTTTTTTCATCTTACTTTTATCTAATCTTTACAACTTTTACAATTTATCTTTAGCTAACCCCTAATTTGATACCTTGATGGTTTAATGATAGAAGAATAAAGTATGCAGTGATCGTTTTTCAACCCAAATAAAAGAAACGTGAAAATACTGGTACATGTTCCATTACTGCTTTTACAGTAGCAGGTGAGAGAGTTGGTAAGAGGGGTTGCTATTATAATAATATATGCTTGAGTAAATAAATGTACATGTCTTATTTTGATGATACATTATTTCTGTTTTATTGACTTTTATAACACGCTTTTTTTTTCTGTGATCCTGGTTAGCTTAATAATTAAGTAGTGTTACGAGAGTGATATCTAACTCTCAAGTTAAAATTATATCCATATATAACCACATCTGATTTTATGATTTTATTTATATTTCTTCATTCCATATATTCAGTTTCCCATTTAGGAATGACTAGAATAATCAACTTGTTGTAATTTGTAGTTTATAAAACTAAAAATTATATTAATAGATATAGAGATATAATAAGAATATTCCCCTAAAGAAAAGATAAAATAAGAATATAGCTAAAGGGCAAACATACAAGAAAAAGGAAATGTGCCGGATGGGGCACACATAAATAAAATGTTAGCAAAACTCTAATCCATGCCAAATCACTTGTTTGTCATTTATGAAAAGTGCTAGAATAGAACAATAAAAAGAATTAGGCGATTCGATAATGAGGGATTAATTGATCTTAGACAATTGAGAAGTAAAATCTTAATATTTTAAGGGGTTGTTTGGTTCGAGATATGGAATGGAAAGGGAATAAATATAAAAAAAAGAGGAATGGTAACGAAGATGGCTACCTCTATTGAATGTTTGGTTCAAGCCAAGGAATGGAAATGAAGAGTAACCATTAACTTCAAATAATGAATTTTGTTACTTGAGGGGGAGTAAAGGTAACAAATTGGGAGAATTCATTACTATCAAGTAATGGCAATGGATTGATGAGAGGTTGAACTAAACAAGAAAAAAGGAAATCGGTAATTAATTCTGTTTATTGAAACCCAAAAATAGTGAACCAAACGAACCCTAAGATTAACTTTGTAGGAATCGAAAGTATTATATGATATATTTGTCGTGTTTGTTGAGGATTATGATAATGCCTACCTTAAAATATATATATTTTTTTAACTTAAAATTGGTTATAGCAAAGAAAGAAAAGAGTTTGATTAATTAGCTGCACTTACGCTCTCTTACTGCCGGTTTGAGCCCACCAGTGTCCCGAGTTAAACAACATAATATCAGCCTCAGGCCATAACTCGGAGTTGGATGAGAGCTTATCCAGCACAAGAACTTTTTTCCCACTTGAATGGTTTTTGTTGAGTTCTACCAAAAATGGACTCCAAAAAAAATCAACTGTAAAATTATATTCCTCCTGCAAAATAAAAAAACAAAGACGGAAATTTACTAAAAGAAATCGTCCCAATATTTACCATACGTACAAACAAGTAAATATGTAAAATTAGAATTAAATTAAGTGCTATACCTTTGCCTTGAAGAAGGTTTTGAGCACCTTGATATCAGAATGAACTTCAACTTTTGTTGAGGCATTCGGAATAGATGAATAGAGAATGCAAGCAAGAGATTCCCACATGTTTCGATTTAATGAGTCTCCTACTAAGACCACCCTCTTGTTTCTAAACCTTTCCACCATGTCTGTTCCATTTAGCCTAGTTCACGTGTAGAAATTGTCCACATATATAAATCATGTAAATTTGTAGTAGAAATAAAAATACTCCGTATATATGCTACTCTTTTCGTTTTATACTAGAGGACATCCAACAATTTAATTTTTAGCTCAAATTTTAGATATTATTTAATATAAATAGAAGTAACATTTTCATAGTAATACTTTAAGATCAAACGTCACTCTAATAACCATTTGTTATTACTAAGAGAATTTTTTTTTCCCCATGAATAACTTAAACAAAATGCAAAAATATGTTTCATATGCTTGATATCTTAAGTATACATAGTGCGTCTTAATTTTACATTTTTTGGGAGTAACTTTATTTTTCATTGCCCAGATACCATAGCACTATATATGCTGTTTTTTTATATTCAATCATAGATGTTATGCGAGTTGTATATACCTCCACTATTTTTTCTTTAGTCTTTGTTTTAAAAATAATAGTCAAGAATTGAATAAGTCGAATTTCGCGAGTTAATTTGTCTTCCCTCCTTATATAAGAAACATAAATCAAATAGTTTTTACTTTAAACTTGCAATAATTTTTTTATGTTAATATTGATATATTCAACAAAATTCTATGAAATTTGAAACTAAAACCTTGGATGTTTCATATTGAAACAAATTGATAAATAGAGTAATTAGTAAGAATAATTATGTACAAGGCAACATACTTACATTGGTATATCACAATCTGTAGCCTCCCATATCCACTTTTCGTACTCAAAATCAGGCCTTCCATTCCTTTGGCAGCTCATCTTCTCCTCAAGAAATGGACAATTCTGTACAATATAACTAGGCTTTGATTCTGGCTTGTAAACCCACCTTCCATCAAACATATTACACTTCTTTTGAATCTTCTTTTTTGGCTTTTCAACCTTAGAAACATTTAGTATTACATTCGGTTTCTCTGTGTGATAAATTTCTTTTGGCTTCTCTATGCCATTAAATTTGCTATAATTAGAAAGCTGCGGAGGCTCGGAAACCATGCTAGCCATAGCTATAGGTGGCGGACTAGTGGAATTACTAAATATAGAAGGCTCATGAGTTGGATTTAGGATTGTATTCACTGCATCGGGTTGAGGTAGCGGCGCAGCGAATTCTAGCGCAGTGTTTGTAACGGCCAAGAGAGTTATATTTTGGTTATCTTGGTTGAGGAGGAGAAGCACCAAGCAGCCTAGTAAGCTCCCTATTACGCAGACTTTCCACGTTGCAGTGATGGTGGAACTCAACTCCATGAGTTAGTTAGCTATGAGTTTAATTTGCTCTTGTGGCTGCAGTATTGTGCAGGTAATGTTTCTAGTACTGGTACTACTACTGGCTAGTTTATGTGATATTACTTGCATGGCGATTGGTGGAGCAAATATTGAAGAAATATCTTTACTACCGTCTCCGTTTTTATAAGTTGTATCTAGATGAGATCACGTGCTAACGTCGTGTCAATGTATAAATTTCCGTAATAATAAATCTTTTGTTTTTTTTTTTATTAGGAAATTAAGTCAGACCGAAGGCTAACTCTACAAGGTTACTAGGCTAGGGATGACAATCCAGTCCGAATCCGACCCTAGTCTGCTCCGATCCGAAGGAAAAAATCCGAGTTGACTCCGACAAAAAAAATAATCCGACTCCGACTCCATTTAAAAAATCCGACTCCGAGTCGGAGGAGGGTCGGAGTCGGATCTCATAAAATAATCCGACATCCAAATCCGACTCCGACTTTGAGTCAATCAATCCTTTTTTCTTATTTATGTAGTGTATTATTTATGTATAATCTGATTTCGACTTTCAGCCAATTGTATTATATAGGATTTTCCCATAGAAAAAATAATTGTTAAAAATAATAGTTTTAATTAGATTATTTGTACTATATAAGATTTCCATATGATGACTAGAATAAATTGTAATGATTAAATTATTGTATTATAGAAGACTATTCAATTATAAAAAATTGGAAGAAAAATAAGTCAGATCAGGTTCGGAGTCTGATGTTCGGATTTTAAGTCGGATGCCCGGATTTTAAGTCGGGTCGGATCTCGGAGTCGGATGTTCGGATTTTAAGTCGGGTCAGATTTGGATTTTCAAAGTCGGATGCCGGAGTCGGAGTCGGACTCAGATTTGAAATCCGACTTTCTGTAGGGTCGGAGTCGGATTATGCATAATCTGATCCAAGTCCGACCTATTGCCATTCCTATACTAGGCTGGTAAAGCATGTATAGCATGCTAAGAAAATATCTCAGCATAATGCTGGGAGTAAGGATCGAACCCCTGACCTCAGGGGCCAAGGGGGAGCGCTCTACCCACTTGAACTATCTCCTATCCTTAATAATAAATTATTTATGTCTAAGTAAAAAATATATAAATCTGTTAATATAAAAAAATATATTTTACTCACTCCGTCCAAAAATTTAGTTCTCATATTTCTTTTTTCACGGTAATTTATACAAGTACAATCTAAGAAAGATAGTATGAATTTTTTGTTTATTTAAATAAATATTGTATGGAAAAAGATGATTTTAGGAGAGAAAGTGAAGATCAATTGGTGAAAGAGCATTTTTGGTTGAATAAACAAAGGAAAAAACAAAATTCAAGAAGCAAATAAACGATGGTACACGATTTTTCTAGACAAATTAAGGAAAAATGTTGAGCTAAATATTGAAATGAGAACTATATTTTGGGACACCTAAAATAGAAATGTGAACTATATTTTTGTAACGGAAGGAGTATAACACAATTCTGATAAGATGACAATATTTTTCAAAGTATAAATAAAACAAGATGACAGACAATTTAATTCTTTCAAAAAGGTGGTCAAGTAAATTATGTGAAAAGTTTTGAACTATTGATAGTCGATATGAATTAACTAGAAAGATAAAAAGTGATAAGTAATCAGTAGTTCTCTGCCCACCGTCGCAAAATATAGTTCTCATTTTTATTTTGGATGTCCCAAAATATAGTTTCTATTTCCATATTAACTTTCACATTTGCCAGTAATTTATCTAGAAAAACGTGTCCCATTATTTATTTGCTTATTGAATTTTATTTTTTCCTTTGTTTATGCAATCAAAATGTTACAATTATATTCTGTATTCTATATTCTCTCTTCTAAAATCTTCTCTTTCTATATAATATTTATTTAAATAAATAAAAAATCTTTACTATCTCTCTTAGATTCTACTTGCATAAATTACCGTGACAAAAGGAAAATAAAAACTATATTTTAGAACGGAGGGAGCATTATAGTGTGATTTGTAAAGCATCAAAGAAAAAAATAAATACTTTTGTCTAAATTAATATTATAGGGTCATGAATACTTCGTACTTGTGTGGATATCTCTTACTCCAACACATAACCAACTCTTGTATAATTCTCAATCTCAAATATTCCATCCGTATCTATATTTTTGCCAACTCTTTCTCTCGCTCTCTTTGGTTCTATTAAAAAAAAAAATTCGATTTTGTTTCATGTGAATCTTTTATTTTCTTTTATTTTTGTTTTTTTATTTGAAACTGAGAATTTATACCTAGAAGTACAAATCCACAAAAAACACCTCAAATATGGGGTTGATGAGAATCGAACTCCGACCATGAAGTTGGGAGCTCTAACCATTGGACGCCCACATAATTAATTTTCTTTTATTTTCACTTTTAATTGTATTATTTTTTTTCCTTTAACACTGTCCTTAATTTTACTTCTTCTATGAACAACGAAATTCATAGTTGCATTTCATGAGACTACCTTCTCATAAAAAAAAAAATATATAGAGCAAAGAACTAATTTATTTCAAAAACAATACTTCACAAAGATTTTGATGGTAATATAAGTAAAATTTGAAGCAAGTAAAACTTTTAATACTTATGTTCAATTAACTACATGCATCATCTACTTGGAGGACTTGTAACATTAGCTTTTATTCACATTGTAAATTTTTGTTTTATTTTCTACTCCTTACATTTTTTGCAATAACTTTGATTTTTCGGGTGAAAGTTAACTTCAAAAGCTTTAATTTGATTATGAATGGGAGCTGATTAAGTTCCATATCGGTTCTAAGGAACCGCTAAAGACTGACATGGTCAATGCCTTTGCGATAGGACCGTTGACTACGTCATACCGGTTTTATCGGGATACCTTGAGGGTATTTCTAACCTTGACCATTCTTGTATGGGTCTGGATCTGATCCAATAATTATATAATATGCCTATGGGCCTAAAAGATAAGTATGGAAAGAGGATAGAATTGTACCTAACCAATAGGAGCAAAGTCCTACCTCAGCTAGAACGATGCTGGCTCCTATAAATACCCCATGATTTGAGTCATAAGGTATGTTCACATATATTATCATACTCTACTTGATATATACCGGTTATTACCCTTTACTGACTTAGGCATCGGAGGGGCATTTTTTCGGATCAACCCTCGAGATTAGTTTACGTGTTCTGTCTTGTAGGGCATCAAACCGACTTATACGCTAGAAGGATACCGGTTCACTCCAGCACATTTATTCTATACCGGAACAATTGGTGCTATAAAGAGAGGATAATTATACCTTCAAGTCTTAAGTCATAAATTTGCCTCCATCTCTCATGGATCCTAAGCAGACTTTCGAGATGCCGAAAATTGATGAGAGCAACGTTCCACTAGGGAAAGCACCACCTGGTTTCTCAACTCCACAACCGGTGGTGTGATCTTCTAGGCCCCCTGCCGATAAGGGGAAAAGTGCTTATGAGACCCCTCAACCTAACATCTCTGAGGCGCTCCAGCACACGTCCAACCCTGAGCAGCTTAGGAGTGTTGCAGAGGTCTTCCAAGCCATGGTGAGCCAGACTTCACCGACCAGTCATACCGGCAAGCGTCCCCTGAGTAGGTCCCACAACCTAGTGAGAAAGATGCGTTCTCTCACAACGGGCTGCCAGGATGACCAAGGCCGAAATGATCAGGATCAGGTGGGGAATTCAAAGACTCCTACGAAGCCACTAGGGGGAGGAAATGAAGAGGAGGGTCAATTCACTGAGATCCAGCAGTCAACTCATCCCAGAAGAGAAAGCGAATACCGTCGGAGGGCACCGATATCTTCTCGTAACTCCCCTTTCTCAACAACTATACTCCAGAAACACATGGAAAAAATCAAAATGCAGACATGTAAGTGTGACGGTAAGAAAGATCCGGGGGATCATATCTCGGCGTATGAAGGACACATTTTGCTGTACACTGATACCGACTCAGTACGGTGTAAAGTTTTTCCTTCTACTCCATCTAGATTAGCCCAAACCTGGTTCAAAAGCATATAGCCAACAACTGTCTTTGACTTCCGGCAGCTCACTTCCATATTCGTTACACACTTCGTCGGTCACAAGCGTTGGGAGAAAACTACCGGCGAGCTGATGTCTATCAAGCAAGGACAGATGAAAAGCTTGAGGGATTACATAGAACGCTTCAATTCCAAAGTCGTCACTATTTCCAGCCTACAACAAGAGGTAGCAGTCTTAGCTTTGATGACCGGGTTAAGAGAAGGAACTGCCTTCAGAAGCTACCTGGATCGCAAAATGTTGACTAGCCTGACTGAAGTTCTAGGAAAGGCAAATGAATTTATCCGAGGAGAGGAATTCGACAAGGCAATAGCTACAAAGCGACTCGAAGGAGATGGAAAGGAGAAGGATAAGGACAGGAACCAGAAAGACAGGAAGCCGAGCAGTTCTGGAAGAAAAGAAGAGAGTAATTCGGTGAAGAATGGTTAGGAAGGGCGATCTAATCGTTATCGCAATTACACTCCTTTGGCAATGTCCAAGGCGGAGATCTATGAACTCCATAAGAAAGACGACAACTGGCAGAGGCCCAAGAACATGTTCTATAAGGGTTGGATAAGTCGAAGTGGTGTGACTCCCACAGAGATTACGGTCACATCACCAACGACAGTAAATATTTGAGGGACGAGATCGAAGACTTGGTACAAAGAGGTTACTTCAATCGGTACCAAGAAAAAACAGATCGAAACGACCCGTCCAGAGAAGATGAAGACGACGACAGCAAGTGGGTAAAAGAGCGTATCACTAAGATTCATGTCATCTCAAGAGGACCGGCGCATGGAGGAAGCATTCATGGTGCCAAGGCTAGCCTGAAAGAGGTTAGGCACCAGGTAAACTACAATAACACCGGACAGTGGCCGACACCTCCAAGCATGCCGTCGGTAACGTTTACGTCAAAGGATGCTAGGGGGATCATTTATCCTCATGATGACCCCTTGATAGTATCTCTGCATATTTCAACTGCAATGGTTCATCACATACTGGTGGATGGCGGCAGCTCCGCCAACATCCTATTCATGGAAACATTTGAGAAAATGGGTCTCGGGGTGTCGTGTCTGAAACTGATCTCGTATCTTGTGATCAGGTTTACCGGGCCATGAGTTGTCCTCGAGGATATCATAAAGCTGCCGGTCAAGATTGGTGAAGGGCCCCAGTCCAGGGACTTGACGGTAGAGTTTTTAATGTTCGACTTCCCGACCGCATATAACGCCATTATTGGGTGAGCTTTGATCCACGATGCGTAGGCCGTGTGTTGAGTTCCCTGTTTTGAGTTTTGAGTGATGACAAACCACATTGAACTATTATATTGCATACATATTTCTGTTTGCATGTGTAGGTGCCAAAGTACAAGTTCAATGGATAGAAAGACGAAGCTAGTGAAGCCAAGTCTTGAAGAATTGCATGAAGACCAAGATCAAGTTGTAGCATTTAGGTCTTAGATGCAATGTAAGTGGTATAAAGGTTTTGATGCACTATAAAGGTTTGAAACTAGAGAGATGAACTAGTTGTGGATGACAAGAAACCTCGGTTACTTGTCATACACAACTACAAGTAAAACTTGGTTGATTGAAACAGTCTGGGAACAGATCTGAACCAGTCTTCTAGGATTTACTTCATGCATTCGTATTTTAGGAAAGTTTTCTTTCCATGCAAAATTGATTTTCAAAATACACGGATGCATGGTTTGTTAGCAAGATTTCTTAAGTATGGTAAGTGTGCTATATGATATTATACTGAGTATATTTTCCTTGGAATAATATCCATATTTCCGAGGAAAATATACTCTCATAATATCATGTAACATTTACTTACCAAAGGCTTATTTAAGGAGTTTTGCTAGCACCAAACCTTAAGCTTTTGCACGCATATTTTCAGAATACTCTAAGCAAAAGCATTTCATCTCTTGAACTCTCAAATCTAAGCATAAACCCGAATACCACATAATCTTAAACTACTCTCATTTAAGCTGTGTAAGGCTGTTTGTTCTTGAGAGAAAAACTTGTTGTAAGTAGCAATTGTGAGTTCAGTTTGCTGGGGAAGTTGATCGGGATCAACTTCATTTGAACCATCATAGTTGGTGGTTGGTCGAACTTCCATAGGCGGAAGTTGGGGAATCATCTTGTGCATAAGTGATTGAGTGTAATTCTTTTGTTATTCTGAGTTGATTAATAAAAGAATGAGTGAGTGGAGGACGTAGACTTATTAGAAGTCGAACCTCGTTAAATCCTGGTGTGTTTATTCATTGTTTTTATTTCCGCTGCTAGAGAACTGTTCCTTTACTGTTCTTACTATAATCGAAAAATATACAACATTCGGACAAACACTCAATTCACCCCCCCTCTTGAGTGTCACTTGCACTTTCAATTGGTATCAGAGCCTAACTTCTTGAAAGGGTAACACCTAGAGAAGAAAGACATAATGACTACTCAAGAAATGACCAGTGGACCCAGAGGATCAAGGCTGCCAAAGTTCAATGGAACCAACTATCCTTGGTGGAAAAATTGCATGAGAAATCTGATCATTGGCACATACTATGAGTGCTGGATGATTATCAAGAATGGGCCAAAGAAGGTGGCTAACAATTCAGATGGAACAAATAAGAAGGAGAGTGAGTACACTACTACAGATCTGAAGACTCTCGAGAAGAATGCAAAGGCCATGTCTCTACTTCAACAAGGTATTGCTGATAATAAGGTAAGGCGTATCTTAGCATGCTCTACTGCTAAGGAAATATGGGAAACCCTAGAATTAGCCTATGAAGGCACCAGTGAAGTCAGGAGATCTAAAGTTGATATGCTAATGTCTAAATATGAAACTTTTGATATGAACCGAGATGAAAATATAAGAGATATGCTTACTCGTTTCATGTTAATTATCAATGAACTTAAATCTCTTGGAAAGAATTTTACTAATGAAGATTTGGTGAGAAAGATCTTGAGAAATTTGACAGGCAAATGGCTGCCCAAGGTGACTGCTATTCAGGAGGCTAAGGATCCAACGACCTTGTCCATAGAACAACTTATTGGGTCATTAATGACTCATGAGATGTTGGTGGATTTAAAGGAGGAAAGCACAACCAAAATTTGCGGGTTAGCTTTGAAGGGTGAGGAATGAAGATCTCGATGAGATTCGACTCATGGCTAAGAGGTTTGAGAGGAGTCTTAGATTGCAGTTCAAGGGGAAGTCTTGGAAGAACAAGGGCAACTCGAAGAAGACCAGTTCTAGCACTGGTTGCTTCAAATGTGGAGAAACTAGACACATGATCAAGGATTGTCCAGCATGGAAGAATGATAAAGGAGGACAGAGAGAGAAGAAAATGACTAAGAGGGCTATGCTAGCCGCCTAGGGTGATTCTGATTCAGGTGGTGAAAGCGAGGAAGATGAAGCCCTAATGTGTGTGAGTGCATTGATTGGAGACATAGACCAGAAGCAGACCAGTTTAGGAAAGAAAGAACACATGTGTCTCATGGCAGGAAGCAGCTCTTCCGACGAAGAACAGAGGTCTGGATTAGCGTATTCTGGATCCAGTTCCCAACAGCCACCAAAGTTGGGAAGAGATGAGACTTGGATTTCTGAATTCAAGAGAGGTAAGTACGTGTTTGCAAAGGACATGCACGTATGTAACTACTGTGGTAAGAATGGTCATGTTATTAATACTTGTTGGACTAAGCAAAAACATGATAAAAGAAACAGTCTCATGTTCACAATGCCCTTTATCAGAAGGGTCACACACACAATTGGTCTAACAATGGAAAACATGATAAAACAAAGAAGACCAATGTAAAACAAATCTGGGTTAGAAAGGACAGAGTCAAACCAGTTTCCAAGGACAAGGAACCCAAGAAAATCTGGGTTCCTAAAACTAAACCTTGATTTGTTTGTGCAGGTTAGAGTGAGAGCAAAACCATACTGGTATTTGGACAGTGGTTGCTCAAGACACATGTCAGGAGATAAAAGTCAATTTCTCTCACTCGTAGCCTATGAAGGAGGAAGTGTCACCTTTGGAGAAATAACAAAGGTTTGATTAAAGGTATAGGTAAAGTTGGTAAGACACTTTCTCAAGCTATTAATGATGTTTACTTTGTAGAAGGTTTGAATCATAACCTCTTGAGACAAAGGAAACCATGTTGAATTTGAAACCAATTTTTGTCATATAGTCAATACTGAAACAAGGGAACTGGTCTGCAAGGGATTTCGACATAACAATGTTTACATAACATTTTTAACAGATTCCAAAGACAATGCCACTTGTCTTAGTGTTATAAAGGATGATCATTGGCTGTGGCATAAGAGACTTGGACATGTAAGTTTTTCTTTGCTCAATAAACTGAGATCTCAAGACTTGGTGACAGGTTTACCTAACATCAAGTTTGCTGCAGATCATATTTGTCATGAATGTGCTAAATGTAAACATGTCAAGTCCTCTTTTCAGCCAAAGAAGTTTGTAAGCACAACTAGACCTTTCGAACTTTACACATGGACTTGTGTGGCCCATGCGTGGCAAAGTCAAAATGGTTATAGTTATGTGTTTGTGTTAGTTGATGATTATTCTCGTTTCACTTGGACAATCTTTTGAAGTTTAAAAATGAAACTTTTGAAGAATTTGAAATTCTGATAAAACAAGTCCAAAACAAGATTAGTCATCAACTGGTCTCTATCCGGTCTGATCATGGTTCTGAATTTGACAATGTCAGCTTCGTAACCTACTGTAATGATCATGGTGTATCTCACAATTTTTCAGCTCCTAGAACTCCACAACAAAATGGAGTGGTTGAAAGGAAAAATCGCACTCTAGAAGAAATGGCAAGAACAATGCTTCTAGAGAGTGGTCTTCCTCGAAACTTCTGGGCTGAGGCTGTGAGTACTGCGTGTTATATTTTGAATAGGGAATGTTGAGACCTTTACTGAAGAAAACACCTTATGAGCTCCTTAGGGGAAGAAAATCAAACATTGTACATTTACGTGTTTTGGGTGCAAATGTTTTGTACACAACAATGGTAAATCAAGTTTGGACAAGTTTGATCCTAGGAGTGATGAGGCTGTTTTCGTTGGATACTCTTCACACAGCAAGGCATACAAAGTTTTCAATAAAAGAACCTTGTGTGTTGAAGAAAGTATCCATGTCTTGTTTGATGAGACTAACATGTTCAGCAAGCATGTGCAGGTTGAAGATGCTGATGAGTTCGAAATTGGTATGCTGAACTTTACAGGAGCTAAGGATGAAAGGTGCTGAACCAAGCTCACCACACAACTCTATAGAGAGGAAGAGTCTGGTCCAGCACAGAATCAGGTAGCTCAAGAGGTAAGGGAAGGAGATAGTGACTCAGATGCTCATCCACATGAAGATGATGCAGATGAGACCACTATGGAAACTGGTTCACCTGCTCAAAACAACAATGAGACAGGGGAACCAGTACAGGAACAGGTTCAACATTAGAAGGCACAAATGCAAACTTGATATGAACAAATCTTTTAAGTACAATCCTCTCACCCCACTATAATCAATGGGGGTGCAGACAAGGAACTCTACTTTGCAAAACTTTTGTGCATTCTATTCCTTCTTATCAAATGTTGAACCTACTGACTATAAGGTTGCTTTAACGGATCCAGATTGGGTTCTAGCCATGCAAGATGAACTCAATCAGTTTGAGAGAAATCAAGTATGGCATCTTGAACCCAGGACGGAGAACATGTCTGTTATTGGAACTAAATGGGTGTTCAGGAACAAATTGGACGATTCAGGAATTATAGTCAGAAACAAAGCTAGGCTAGTGGTTCAAGGGTTTAATCAACAGAAGGAATTGATTATGATGAAACCTTTGCTCCAGTAGCCAGGCTTGAAGCTATCAGGATATTAATTGCATTTACTGCTAATATGAACTTTAAACTCTTTCAAATGGACGTTAAGACAACCTTTCTTAATGGTTATTTGAAAGAAGATGTTTATGTAAAGCAACCCCCTGGTTTTGAGGATAGTGACTTGCCAAATCATGTTTTTAAACTCGACAAAGCTCTTTATGGTCTCAAACAAGCTCCTAGAGCATGGTATGAGAGACTTTCCAGTTTTCTTTTAGAAAATGGCTATAAGAGAGGATCGATTGACAAGACACTATTCTTGAAAGAAAGGGAACTGATCTTTTAGTGGTCCAAATATATGTTGATGATATTTTGTTCGGAGCTACTAACAACTGATTTGTGTAATGAGTTTGCAGATTTGATGAAGAGCGAATTTGAGATGAGTATGATGGGAGAACTTGGATTCTTCCTTGGCTTCAAATCAAGCAAACCAAAGATGGAATCATGATCCATCAACAGAAATACCTCAAGGAGCTACTGAAGAGGTATGGTCTGCAAGATAGCAAGTCCTATGAAACACCTATTCCAACTTCTACAAAATTGAGCCTTGATGAGAAGGGAAAGGATGTTGAGGGCAAGCTATACAGAGGTATGATTGGCTCATTGCTTTACTTAACAGCCAGTAGGCCAGATATAGTGTTTTCAGTAGGGTTGTGTGCGAGATTTCAAAGCAACCCTAAAGAATCTCACCTAAAGGCTGTTAAAAGGATTCTTAGATATCTCAATGGTACTGATGATATTGTGTTTGTGGTATCCAAAGGGCAGCAGCATGAGCCTCATTGGATACACAGATGCTGACTTTGCTGGTGTTATTGTGGACAGGAAGAGTAATTCTGGAATGGCCCACTTCTTAGGTTCTTGTCTCATTTCATGAGGATCTAAGAAAAAAAATCTGTAGCCTATCCACAGCTGAGTCTGAGTACATTGCTCTGCTTTGTGCTGTGCTCAACTCTTGTGGATAAAGTCACAACTAAAGGATTTTGGGGTCTGTTTCGGAAGTGTTCCTATTTTATGTGATAACACAAGTGCAATCAATATTTCGAAAAATCCTGTCCAGCATTCTAAAACCAAGCATATTGAGATTAGGCATCATTTTCTAAGGGACAACTTTGAAAAAGGTAATGTTGAGTTGGAGTTTTGCAGGTCAGAAGATCAACTAGCTGACATATTTACAAAACCTTTGAGCAGAGAAGTGTTCATCAAGCTTCGTACCTTGTTGGGTATGATTAAGATTAGACAATGAGCTCTTAGGTCTTGACTTGTCCCTTTGGCTAGTCAAATGATGTCAATTTGTGTATATATTTCTTTTCTTCTGTTAATTTTTCTTTTGCTTTTTAGGGCTCACAAAGTTCTTATGCGATGTGAACTGATCATCTTAGTACTTGGGTACTTAAGCATAAGTCTTAAAAAGGTAAGTTGGCACAGACCAGTTGCAGACCACTTGGGAACCAGATTCTTGAGGCGGTTATTCTCTAAATATTTTTCAAATTTCAAATTAAGAAAATAAATGAAGTGACGGTTGTAATTAAGGCAACTGCAGTTTGCGAAGAACGGATATATCCGTTGTTATTTCTTGCCATCTTATATATATTCTTGCATGTGATCATACTTTCCTTATTTCTTTCTTATTCTCTTTGATCACATATTTTTCATCTTTTCTTCTTTACTTATATTCTCTCGATCAAACCCTAATTCTTTCTATTCCTTCTTTCTCGAATTCTTGAAACACAAATTGTTCAAGTTTTTCTTTTCTTATTCTTAAGTGCTCAAAACAGAGGGAATTCAGTCTCATCATGTCAAAAAGGAGGAGTACTAGGTTGGTAGAAAAGGAGGTTGAAGAATCTCCCGAAATTGAAACTAAGAAAACAAAGGTTGTGGCTGACCAGTGGAGGAACCGTTATGGAGGAAGAGGTTGAAGATGAGGAAGAAGAACCTTTAATAGGACGAATTCAAAGAAGCAGCAACCACAAAATCCACCACTACCAAAACAACTACACAAAAAACCACCACAAAATCTACCACCACAAAAGCGGTAATTCCAAAATCAACCGCCAAAATCACCAAAACGCCACTTCCAAAGTTACAAAAACCACCACTCCCAAAAAGCCTGTCACACCAAAATCAAAGACTCCCACACCAAAACCGGTTGAGGAGTCTAAGCCAGAGGAGTCGGAGAAGATGGAAGTGTCAGAATCGGAAGCGGAGTCGGAGCCGGTGGGTGATCAGAACCGGAAAATCAGGATGGAGGAAGAAGAAGTTGAGAAGGAGGATGTTGTAGTTGAACGCAAGGAAAGAATGCAGGAAAAAAGTTGCTGCCAAGAAACCGCCATCAAAAGCGGTTAAGTCTGTTGAGAAGGAGGTTACCAAACCCAACACCACAAAACAACCAGTCACAACCACCAAACCCAAACTCCCTACCCCTAAACTCACACCCAAATCAGTGGAGAAATTAAAGAAGAAGGAAGGTGCTGATGTTGAGAGGGAAGTTACTAAGAAGGAGGCTGTTGCTAGCAAGGGTTCAAGGGTAAAGACGGTTGCTAGGAAGGGTGCTGAATCATCCAAAGGCAAGGAGATTATGCAGGAACCAGAACCAGACCGGTTCCCTGCTGACAAAAAGAGGAAGCTGCCTGCTATTGTTGCTGCAGAGGGTTCAAACTCAAGAAAAGTAAGTCTATCACTCCCGAGCCTTTGTATGATTTGAGGGATAGGTCTATTCTGGTTGGTTTTTCTGTTGCCAAAGTTGGGTTGATCAAAGTTCTTGCATGAGGTTAAGGAAGCTTTAGCATTTCAGAAATGGTCTGTTTTGTTTGCAAAGGACTTGATGTGTTTATGCCTTTAGTTGAGGAATTTTATGAACACCTGCATACTAAGGACGATGGGTCCTACTTTGCTTTTGTTAAGGGCACTCCCATTAATTTATTTGAGAAGCTTTTGGCTGAAATTCTCAAAGTCCCAAACAAGGGATTGATGAGTACTCAAGGGAGAACTGGCCCACAGTTAAAGGAATCACAGCAGAAAAGATCCAGACCAGGTTGTTCACTGGTCCACCTGACCCTAAGCAGGGGTACACCATTGGCCACTTACGGAGCCTATCATGAGGATATTTCATACCATAGCCTCCAAGATTGTGTTTCCCATAGCTCAAGGCCACATGAGTGTACGGTTGATGGATAGTGTCCTCATATACTGTCTCATGGAACATATTCGAGTCAACCTCCCTGCTATGATGTTGGGTCACATGATCAGTCTGGTGGAGAAGGCTAAGCATGCACTGCCCTATGGAGGATGGCTGACCTTAGTATTTAAGCATTGGAAAATTCGTATGGTGGGAGACTATGGCACCATGTCTCATCTTACGAATTAGATTATAGGTCAGAAAGGCATGTCCTATGCAGATGGTGTTCTGAAAATGAAGGGTGAAGCAAAGGGTGATGCAGTTGGTGTAGGGATCAGTCCGGAATCAGTTCAGGCTACTTATGCCTTGGTCAAGCAGTTGAGTGACCAGAACCAGATGATGCAGAATATGCTGAATAGTGTTACTCAACTTTGCACTGCACTTCAGGATTCCTACAGGAGAGTTGAGGTTCGCCTTGACAAAGCTGGTATTCAGAGTAGAGAGGATTCTGAGGCAAAGGAAGAGTCATCCAATGCTGCTGGTGATGAAGATGATGATGAGCTGGGTTCCGAGGGAGAGAAATAAGAAGAGGATGAGGAAGAGCAAGAAGAAGAGAGGAGTAAGAGAAAGGAGAAGAGGAGGAGGAAGAAAATGCAGAAGATGTTTCAGAGAATCTTGAGGAGGAAGAAGATGCTGGGACTGAAAACGACTCTGGAGCTGATTGATTTCCTCTTCTTCTTATTCGATTTTGCTGTTAACCCCTCTCTTTTATTGAACTTTCTATCTGGTTACCCCCTTCCCAAATTACAAAAACATTTGATCTTATGTAATTTGGTCTACTACTGGTCTGTAATAACTCTTATTTAGGACTCGTAGCTTTTGATACTTTGCAGGAACAATGGTAGCATCATCATCCCTAGAATGCTGTTTGAGCTGCCTATTTAGCAAAAACTTCATATGATTGGTAGTTTATCTACTGGTTGTGTTTTGTTATTTGTTAATTTGTTTGGTTCCTTGATCTATTTTGATGATGCCAAAAGGGGGAACAGGTGTGAAGTTTTGTGATCTTTTCCACCTACTCTTAGGGGGAAACAGGTCTGGTATTACAATCTGTGTGTGTTGTAGCAACTAGAGCAAGGCTGAGTGCCTTGTTAGAGGTGACATACCAGAAGTGGTCTGGAAGTGAGTGTATTCAAAGCACTTTACTTCTTTTCTCCCTAATGGCTTAGAAATAAGTCTGAACAACTACTGATGTTGTTCTTGCGAATGCATGTTTAAGTCTAAGAGCTCTGAGTCTGATTAGTATTTGCCTATGGTACTTAGAAACTCTTTCTTAAACTGCTGTCAGTTAGTTGTGAACTAGTATACTTGTAAATGATGCTTAATCTGCAGGAACAGTACGAGACCAGTGTCTTGAGTTCTTATCATAAGAATTCAATTTGTTTGAAAAAGTTCTCAAAACTAATGATATTATTTGCAGGCGGAACTTCAGGGTTTGTCATCATCAAAAAGGGGGAATTTGTTGAGTTCCCTGTTTTGAGTTTTGAGTGATGACAAACCACATTGAACTATTATATTGCATGCATATTTCTGTTTGCATGTGTAGGTGCCAAAGTACAAGTTCAATGGATTGAAAGACGAAGCTAGTGAAGCCAAGTCTTGAAGAATTGCATGAAGACCAAGATCAAGTTGTAGCATTTAGGTCTTAGATGCAATGTACGTGGTAAAAATTTTGATGCACTATAAAGGTTTGAAACTAGAGAGATGAACTAGTTGTGGATGACAAGAAACCTCGGTTACTTGTCATACACAACTACAAGTAAAACTTGGTTGATTGAAACAGTTTGGGAACAGATCTGAACCAGTCTTCTGGGATTTACTTCATGCATTCATATTTTAGGAAAGTTTTCTTTCCGCGCAAAATTGATTTTCAAAATACACGGATGCATGGTTTGTTAGCAAGATTTCTTAAGTATGGTAAGTGTGTTATATGATATTATACTGAGTATATTTTCCTTAGAATAATTTCCATATTTCCGAGGAAAATATACTCTCATAATATCATGTAACATTTACTTACCAAAGGCTTATTTAAGGAGTTTTGCTAGCACACAAACCTTAAGCTTTTGCACGCATATTTTCAGAATACTCTAAGCAAAAGCATTTCATCTCTTGAACTCTCAAATCTAAGCATAAACCCGAATACCACATAGATCTTAAACTACTCTCATTCTAAGCGTGTAAGGCTGTTTGTTCTTGAGAGAAAACTTGTTGTAAGTGAGCAAATTGTGAGTTCAGTTTGCTGAGGAAGTTGATTGGGGATCAACTTCATTTGAACCATCATAGTTGGTGGTTGGGTCGAACTTCCATACGTGGAAGTTGGGGAATCATCTTGTGCAGAGGTGCATAAGTGATTGAGTGTAATTCTTTTGTTATTCTGAGTTGATTAATAAAATAGTGAGTGAGTGGAGGACGTAGACTTATTAGAAGTCGAACCTCGTTAAATCCTTGTGTGTTTATTCATTGCTTTTATTTCCGCTGCTAGAGAACTTATCCTTTACTATTCTTACTATAAGCGAAAAATATACAACATTCGGACAAACACTCAATTCACCCCCCCCTCTTGAGTGTCACTTGCACTTTCACTGTGGTATTCACCTACCATTTGACGATGATTTATACGTCAATCATAGGAAGGCTAGAAAAGATGAAAGGGAATCAAGAGTCAGCTAGGGCATGTTACCTAACGGCTATAAAGAATTCCAATCACAAGCAGCCGACAGCAACGCCACCATCAGAGAGAAAAAGGCACAGGGCTGAGAATAAAGCCAAAAAGGATCTATCAATAGAAAACTTCGAGGGAAGGCCGGAAGACTTGCCGAGACATAGCCCAGAAGGCGAGACGAAAGAAATAAGCCTGGAGCAGGACAGGCCGGAAAGAACGGTTAAGATTGGGGCCGACCTGGCTGACAATGTCAAGGTCAACTTGATAAGACTTATGTGTAGTCACGCAGATGTCTTTGCGTTCTCGACGGAAGAAATGCCGGGGATTGACCCGACGTTCATGGTTCACCGGTTAAACGTTAACGAGGATGTGAAGCCGCTAAAACAAGAGAAGAGAAACTTTTCTGCGGGAAATAACGCGACTATCAAGGAAGAGGTTGATAAAACTATTGGCGGCAGATTTCATCGAACCATATGACTAACCGGAATGGCTGAAAAATGTGGTAATGGTCAAAAAGGCTAATGGGTTCAAGCGAATGTGTGTAGAGACTTTAGCGACTTCAACAAAGCCTGACCCAAGGACTATTACCCATTACCCATAATTAACCAGTTGGTTGAGTCCAATAGTGGTCATGCCTTGCTCAGCTTTATGGATGCTATTTATGGATATCACCAGATCATCCCCTTAGGATCTGATAGGAACAAGACAACATTCATCACCACTGCAAGAGTTTACGCTTACAAGGCTATGCCATTCGGTCTATAGAATGTCGGTGCTACTTATCATAAGCTATTGGATAAGATTATTGACAACCAAAAAGGCCGGAATGTGGAGGTAGATGTGGACGATAGGATTGTAAAGAGCGTCACATAGGAGGCCCACGTCGTCGATCTCGAGGAAAACTTTTGCGACCCTATAAAAACACCAAATGAAGCTGAATCCTAAGAAGTGTGTATTTGGGGTTAGGTCCGACAAGTCCCTCGGCTTCATGGTCAGCAGAGGGGGATAGACGTGAACCTCGATAAGGTCAAGGCAATCAGTGAGCTTCTGGAACCAAGGAGTATCCGGGATATAAAAAATCTGACAGGATGAATGACAACCTTGACTAGGTTCGTCTCCAAATCGGCAGAAAAAGCCTTACCGTTTTTCAAAGTCCTATGGTGGAACAAGAAGTTCGAATTAGGAGACGAACATAAGCACGCTTTCATAGGAGTAAAGGAGCACTTCAAAAAGCAGCTGACCATCACCCGACCTGAGCTAGGAGATAAGTTGCAGTTGTACATCTCGGTGTCGGAGAAGACGATGGCTGTTGTGTTTTTCGTAGAAAAGCAGGGGCAACAACTCCCCATATATTTCATCAGCCACATTATGGCTGGGGCATAACATATGTATGAATTAGTTGAAAAAATGGCATGTGTCGTACTCATCGCAATGCGAAAGCTTAGGCCATATTTCGACTCTCATGCCATCCAAGTACTCACAATCAGCCCTTGAAGAAGGCACTTCACAAGCTAGATACGACCGACAGGCTACTCAAGTAGGCTATAGAATTGTCAGAGTTCGGCGTCGATAACTGACCTTGTACGAGCATCAAGGCCCAAGCTTTGGCCGACTTAATTGTCAAAATGACATACGAAGAAACAACTGAGCCGACTGATACCTGGCAAATAGCAGTGGACAGGTCTGCTAACCCAAATGGGCGCCGGGGCTGGAGTAGTGATGACGTCTCCATCGGGGGAAACGTTCGAGTACAACGTCCATTTTGGCTTCAAAGCCTCCAACAACGAGGTCGAGTATGAAGTAGCTATAGCCGGTATATGCCTGAGCATAGTGGCGGGGACCAAGAGGATAATCATGCTGATGGATTTGTGGCTGGTATATCTAGCTAGATAGAGGGTACATACTTGAGTAGGGTCAAGCACATTACGACAGGATTACAGAGTTTTGAGGTCAAGTTGGTTGCAAGGACGAAGAATATGGCGGCTGATGCTCTATCCAAGATGGCCAGCTCTAGTATGAGTGACATGAAACGTAACGTAATGGTAGAAGTGTTGCTGGAAAGAAGCATTAACACTAACCCACCAGCAGTAAACACAATTAGTTTTACCAGATGATAAGATGGCGGCCAAAAAGCTTCGAACAAAATCCATGTGGTATTGCATCTTCCAAATGCAATTGTATATAAAGGGTCTCTCATTCCCACTCCTAAGGTGCGTAACGGCCCACGAGGCCACAAAAATTATCGAAGAAATACACGAGGGAGTGTAGCTCTACGTAAAGAAGTGCGACAAGTGTTAGAGGTTTGCCCTAGTTAATCACCAGCCGACAAATGATCTGCAGCTAATCCTTCACCCGTCCCATTTGCCTAGTAGGGGATGGAAATTCCTAATTGTGGGTATTTACTACTTCAAAAAATTGATTGCAGCGGAGCCCACTGCAAAGATAACGACCAACCAGGTAAAGAAATTCATCTGGTAGAATTTTATCACAAGATTTGGGCACTAGTAGAATAAATGCTTATTGCTACATTCCCTAAGTGGCCTATTGCGGCGGTTTTGGCTGCACAACAATTAAGGGGCCAACAATAGTTAATTAATATATTGTTGCAGTTTTAAAGCGCAGCAATATCTGAACATATTACTGCGATTTCTAGGAAAAATTGCAGCAATATATTTATATTATATCAGAATTCATTAAGCATATTGCTGCGGTTTATGGGAAAAACTGCAACAATATACGTAACTTTTTTCTGCATAAATTTCGGTAGAGCTCCGTTTGTGAATAGGATAAACCCGTAATTGGGATTAACCAATACAACATTATATGCAACAAACCAACATCCATCATCCAAAATGAGGCTAACAAAGAACATCCATCATCCAAAATTCATCCATCAACCAACATCTATCATCCTCTACGAAGCAATTTTCCTCTAATATCCACCATCAAATTCCAAGTTCAAAAGTAAATAAATACGATTCAGTCCAACACAATAATCATGCGAATCCAACATATATATATGTTTGGGCCCGATCTTGCCTCATGGTTCGTTGCCTGGTCCAAGGCCTAAAGACCTCCTGTCAGCATGGAAGTCCACCAGTGGGGCCCCCTTACCTTAAATTCCGTACCTACGTGGCAGGGACAACTTTCACACATTTCAACGCCTATAAATAGCGGGCAGATCCCCATTTATTAAGGTAAGCAATCCTAGACAATCCACTTCACGGATCCCAATTAATTCACTTCAACTGACTTGATCGTCGGAGTGGCGATCCCCGATCCACCCCCGGGGTAGTCTAACTCATGTCTTGTGCAGGTCTCCTAGTCGTCTTCGAGTATCCGGCCATTGATAACCCCGATCTCGATCCATCCCACCTAATATAAGTTTTTACTCGAAACAGGTTGGCGCCGTCTGTGGGGATCATCGAACTAAAAGCTATGGCTGTCACCCGAAGAGACCGAAGGAGACAGAGGGCTCCCATCCCCTCTAATCACTCCAGGGCACCGTCTCCCGAGGTGGCCGACGAGACAGCGGGTAACCCCCGGCAGGCTCCTATTCTCTCGGCCCACAATCAGCACATCCTCAAGGAGATTAACCCTCGGGAGGCAGCAAGCGCCGTCAACCATGAGGCGCTTCGAGTTAGGACAGCTCGAACCCCGGCGGGCCCCCCGTGGCTCGAGCAGACCAGTCCGAACCATGTCAAACAGCAAGATCTTCAACAACTGGCCGATCGCCTCAGTGACAACTTCGAGCGTGGCCTCCGGGCCCTAATGCTGAACTTCCAGGCAGGGGGAGAAGGTACCTCGAATAGACCTCCGCCACCCCCCGTGCCTCGACTTGAACTCAGGTGATAGCCCTCGATCCCCCGAACTCACCACGGGCGCTTCGACGGGCCACTCAGGCAGCCCCTAGGCAGGGGGACGCACACCATGTGATCAATGAACGTTACCTGAGGTACGGTAACCGTGATGCCCGATAAATCCTGAACGAAAAGCGGGCACAATCAAGAGCAAGAAGCACTCCCCCTAACCCTAACCGGGAGCAGAGGGAACCTCGAGAGAGGGAGCCTCGAGGAGAGAGCCTCTAGAAAAGGAACCTCGAGGAGGGAACCTCGATGGAAAGAACTTCGAGAAAGGGGGCCTCAGGAGAGAGAGCCCCGAGGAAAAGAGCCCCAAGATCAGCAGGAGCCTCGAAGGGAGAGGGAGCCTCGGCATCGCTGGGGACATCGACAACGGGTATCAAGCTCCGAGTCGAGCCAGGAATCCGAAGTCCAGATGGGGAATTTAGGGTTCTCCACGCCCTTCGATGAAAACATCATGAGGGCTCTTACCCCTCGAAAAGTCAAAGTTCCCCTTATTGATCAATATGACGGGACCACTGATCCTATCGACCATCTTACCGCCTTCAAAGCGCAAATGAGCGTCTAGACTAGCAGTGAGGCAGCCAGGTGCAAGTTCTTTCCAACTACTATAAAGGGTTTGGCCTTGACCTGGTTCACCGAGCTTCCTTCCGAGAGTATATCGAGTTTTACTGCCCTCGAGGCAGCCTTCAAACATAACTTCATCGCAGGTTGAAGACATCGGAAGACCAGTATTCACCTCATGTCTATCAGACAGCGAAGAGAAGAAGACCTAGCCGAATACATCAAGAGATTCAATGAAGAGTCACTCAAAGTCTCCGATCTACAAGACAGCGTCGCGTTCACTGCGCTCATGTCTGGGTTATATCCCTCGAGTAGTTTCAAACTAAAGCTCGCGGAGAATGAAGCCTCATTGTTCTCGGAGGCCATGAACCTAGCTCAGAAGTTCATTCAGGCCTCCAACATCTGTAAAACACACGAAGAGCCTAGCTTCGGAAAAAGAAAGCACGAGTACACCCCTCGGAGGGAAAAGGATATAAAGCCTCGATTAGAAAATCACTGGAACGATCCCCGATATAACTTGAATCAAAGAGAGATCTACTTGGATATCAAGGGGAAGTACCCCCTGCCAAAACCCAACCCCATTCGAACATCAGCCTGTAAACGAGATCAGGGGCTCTGGTGTGAGTTCCACCACGATTGTGGTCACACCACACGTGAGTGTCGAGAACTGAAGAGGGCACTCGACAAGCTGGCTGATGAGGGGAAATTGAACCGATATCTGAAGGATCTGAAAGAGAAGAAAGTTGAACCCTGCCAAGAGAAGCAGGCTCGAAGTGACGAGACTGCGGGATACGTTAATGTCATCACAGGAGGGTTCGCCTCGGGTAGCTTAACCAGCCGCTCTCGCAAAAAAACACATCTACACCCTGAAACATGGGAGTGATGCGACCTACTCCGCTATATGCCCTACTATGACTTTTATAAACAACCACCGACCCATACAAACCCCGCACGATGACCCCCTAGTCGTCAAAATCAAGATCGCCAATCTTCGGGTAGGTCGAGTTCTAATTAATAGTGGGAGCTCTGCGGACATTATCACTATGGAATGCTTACGAAAATTAAAGTATGAAGAAAAAGATCTCATTCCTATCGACCAACCACTAGTAGGATTTGGGGGGCAGTCAGTTCGCCCCCTTGGCTCAGTCAAGCTGCCTACACGAATGGGAGAAAAGGGGGCAAGACGGAACGTCATCATCGACTATCTGGTGGTCGATACCAGCAGCCTTCCTTATAATGTGATTATAGGGCGGCCCACTCTCAACAAAGTGAAGGCAGCCATCTCTTCATACCATTTACTCCTGCAGTTTGAGGGGGACGACGGAAAGGTCGCCAGGCTGTTCGGTGACCAAAAGTCCGCCCGGGAATGTTACGTCAATAGTCTAAAGAGCCAGAGCGAGGTGTCCCGCAAGAGAAAATACCCCGAGCCAAAGGAGCCCCTCCCTGTCATGGGGCTCTATATGGCGGATAACCCAAAGCGATATGAGAGACCTCGACCGGCGGATCGGGACGAAGAAGTATGTATTGACAGCAAGCGTAATCGCATGTTCCAGATAGGCAGGCAGGTCCGATAAGAGGTTAAGGCCCAAATCCTCGATGTCATCAAAGAATTCCAAGATGTCTTCGCCTATACTGTTCACAAAATGCTTGGAATCAATACTGAGCTTATGGTCCATCGGCTCAACATTCGAGAAGGCTACAAGCCAGTCAAGCAGAAGTTAAGGTACCAAGGAGCCGAAAGGAGCGCAGCGGCCTTCGAGGAAGTACATAAGTTACTGTCCGCCGGCTTCATTCGAGAATGCCAGTATACCGAGTGGCTAGCTAACGTGGTTGTGGTTTGCAAACCAACCGGAGCCTGGATGATGTGCGTCGATTTCACAGACCTGAACAAGGCCTGTCCAAAAGATGACTTCCCCCTACCGAAGATCGACAGCTTGGTTGACTCAACAGCCGGCCATGCCTTATTCAGCTTCATGGACGCTAACGCGGGATATCACCAGATCCCGATGGCTGCTGAGGACCAGGTCCATATTGCCTTCACCACAAGTTCAGGAGTGTATTGCTATAGGGTGATTCCTTTTGGTCTCAAGAATGCCGGGGCTACCTATCAGCGCTTTGTAAACAAGATGTTTGAAAAACAGATCGGATGGAATGTCGAGGTCTACGTTGATGATATGATCGTCAAAACCAGAAAAGAGGAGGATCATGTCTCTGACTTACAAGAGACTCTCTCCACGATCAGAAAGGGGGGATCGAAGCTAATCCCGACAAGATACAGGCAATTATTGAGATGAAGAGCCCCCGAACTGTCAAAGAAGTCCACTGCCTAACCGGCTGCATGGCGGCCTTGGGGCGCTTTCTCTCTCGATCAGCAGACAAAAGTCTCCATTTCTTTCGAGCTTTAAAGCAATCAACATTCGAATGGGATACCTCAGCAGAAGAAGCATGAAGAGGCATTCCGGCAACTTAAAAACCACCTAGCAAGTCTTCCTAAACTGGTTTCACCTTTACCAGGAGAAACACTCTTCGTGTACCTCGCAGTATCTGAACATGCCATCAGCGCGGTTCTTGTGGCTGAGCGAGAGAAAAGTCAACATCCAGTCTATTTTGTAAGCCATGCCTTCCGAGGTGCAGAATCCAAGTACCCCCCAATCGAGAAAATGATCTTCGCCTTAGTCTTGGCGACACGAAAGCTTAAGCCTTACTTCCAAGCTCAGCCTCTCAAGGTTCTCACAAGCCAGCCCCTATGAAATGTAATAGAAGGAAAGAACCAGTCGAGCAGGATTAGGGACTGGGCCAACCAGTTATCCGACTTCGGTATAGAGTTCGAGCCTCGACGCCCCATAAAAGCTCAAGCTCTCGCGGATTTCATAGCAGTGTGTAGCTCTCGGCCGGAGAACCTCGAAGAAGGTACCTGGAGTCTCTTCGTCGACAGTTCGTCTTCAAAAGTAGGGTGTGGCGCTGGACTCCTAATCCTCGATCCACAAGCCAATAGGACTGAGTATGCAGTAAAGTTTGACTTTGCCGCCTCGAATAACGAAGCCGAATATGAGGCGCTGCTCTTAGGCATTCAATTATGCAAGACAGCCGGTGCTCGAGAGCTCAAAGCCCACTCTGACTCCCAACTGATCGTGGGACAAGTAACAGGGGAGTTTGAGGCCATCCCCTTCCTCAACCATGGAACGCGGACAACCTTCGCAAATTGTGGTACACCCTTCTCCTCGGCCTTCTTACGGTCCTTGATCGCCTCCCTTTGCCTCCTGCTAGCAGAGTCCCTCTGCTTAAGGGCAATGTCGCGGGCCTGCTCCAGTTCTGCCTTCTTCACTTCGAATGCCTTCAGGGAATTGGCCATCGATTCCTGGGCCTCCGAGAGCCGCATCTCGGCTAGCCTCAGTCGATTGACGAGAGTGTTCCTCTCATCCCAAGACATCTCCCCCGAAGCTGTCCCGGCGGCTATCCCAGGAGCAGACCTTCGAGCCAGGGACAGCACCCTGATCAGCAGCTGAAAGAAGAAAGATGTTAGCAAACAAAAAGCTAAAAACGACTAAGTATAAACAGAAAAAGTTACAATACCTCGGTCATGGTCGCTTTAACGGCTTCGACCACTTGGCCATCAGGCGTAAGGCACGCCCTCTCATCTAGCTCCGTCATCAAGTGCTCCGAGGCCTTGTCGAAGCGCGCGGCCATCTCGGCCCTCGAAAGGGCGGAGAACGGCAGCCTCATGGCCTCTTCAGCCCAAGATTTGTTCCTCGAGGTTGCCGCAACTGCACAACACTCGAGGTAGCAGGAGCTGTAGGGGCAGGAGGATCCTCGACCTTGATCGAGGTCGACTCCTCGGCTTTAATCTCCTTCGGCTCCGTTTTAGGAGCCAGGAAAGCTGGTGGCTGTTTCCCCCCTTCGACGGGTGGGTCAGCCTCGAGCTTCACCACGGGGGACCCCGTGGTCACCCCCGAGGATGAGGATGAACCCAAGCCAGCTTTCGCCAGTCTTCGGCGTTTTTATGAAATCTGCAGGGATAATTATCCGTATTTATAGGCAATACTGGCCACAATTCCCCAAAAAGGCATTAATTGCTACCTTGTAATGGGCTCCCAGGAAAAGCCTCACGCGCCCCGCATGCGCATTGATTATCAGGCATCCAAGGTCCCCCAACATCGAAAGGCATAACATCGAAGAACATAAATAAAAAAAACAGAAGCGAAAAGGAATCTTCATTTCCAACAAAGAACAAAGTACATCCTAAAAGCCGTTAAGGCTCGGCTGAAAATGAATCTTCATTTTTACCAAAAAGTAACACCAAATGCCTCGCAGGGCACAGATAAATACAAAAGCAAAATATATCGAAAAGACCTAGAAACAAGGAACTAAGCAGAGCTGCTCGAGGAGTCGCTCCCTGAGGTCTCAGAGATTGCCTCGACGTCATCATCATCTGAGGAGCTGTCGCTCGAAGCCACCCGGTTACTCGAGCTCTCTGGGACCACCTCGTCTTCAGCAATGGGACCTCCGGAGGCCAAGGGGTTCTCGGACTGTTGAGGTTCCCCTCCCATAAACTCGCAGATATCGATGGCATCATCCACCTCGAGCGCGGGGTCAACCTCACCCCCCTCGTGAAGGGCTACCTCAGCAGAGATGTTGTATTCCGCCTCGATTGGAGACCAGCTCGCTTGAGGGTACACCTTCCGAAAAGCACCCTGAAGGTTATCCACCGCCTCTCGAACAGCTACTTTAGAGGCCTCCAAACCCATGTCCGCTGCGAATTCCAGCCTAGCCTTCAAGGTCTTCCATTCCTCGATGATCTCATCTCGTTGGCATAGGACGCAGTTTCTCTGGCTCGTTAGGTCCTGGATCCGCTTCTCAAAAGCGGCCTTTTCCGTGGCCTAGAGTGCCCTCTCCTCCACGAAGCCCTTGTTCGTTCCTCGATCTTCTTAACCTGCTCCTCAGCCAGCTCAGTCTTCTCTTTTAAACCCGCTCGAAGCCTGCGGAATCCAGCAGTGTGTTGATGGCTCATCACTGCCATACGGATCTAGTGCTAAAGGAAAATAAGTGTTAATAACATCACAAAAACAGAAACTCAAGAAGAAAGCAAATATCCTAACTTACATCAATCTAAGATGAATGAAGTTGTTCGACTTCCTCCTCCTCGGAGAGGTTGCGTATCAGCTTAAGATCTGGCTTCGAGAACCTTTTAACCACTGTGTCAAAAAGGCAAGCCTTCTCGAGAATGGACTTCTGTGTGAAATCCCGAGTATCATCCTCGGATTCCACCGTCTTCCATTTCTTCGAGAGAGGGAATTCCTCCTCTCGGACTGGGGAAACGTCTTCCGCCCCTAGCTTCTCGACCGCCTTCCCTTTGGACTTTACGGTATCCCTCGTTGGATGGGGAATACCCCTCGAAGTCACCTCTCGCCTCTCGACCTCCCCATGAGGGGTAACAATAGCAGACTTGGTGGGAGGATGGACCTTCGGCCTCTTTGAAGGATCCTGAAAAAGACGAAGGGTTAGGGAATGATAAACATACAAAACGACCACCTGCATCTCTTCGTTCAATTCCTGGGGAGCAATAACTGCAAAAAAAACGAGGCAAGTTAAGAAAGCCTTGGAAAAGGGATGATGGTCGAGTACCTTAAACAAACATAAGTCCCTACCCTGGGGATAGGCTGGGCTCAACCCCAGTGCCGACAGAAAATGTTCATTGCTCAAGTCATCTGCGGCAGGATTCCAGAACTGAGGGACCTGCTTCTTATCACCCCTTTCGAGGATAGTGAGACATTGGCAGTAAATGGCTACCCTAGCCTCATCCTCCGACATTTGAGGAACAGACCTGTTCAACCATACATTAGGCCGCTCGAGTAGAGGGACCACGGGGAAATCCCATTGTTCGGCCCGATACACATACATAAACTCAGTACGAAAGAACTGCTGGTTTATAGGCATAACACCTACGACCTTGTAAGGATGTCGAACCTGGAAGCTCCACCAGCCTTCCCCCTTTGGGCCTGCGGATGTGGCAACTAACTTAAACATGTTCCTTCATAAAACCTAGGAGGGTGGGACATCCATCATCCTGCATACTGCCAGGAACCCAACTATCGAGCCCACGTTGTTGGGCATAAGCTGGCATAAGGCCAGACCATATGATGATAGTACCTCGACTATGAAGGGGTGTAGAGGAAACCTCAGCCCGAGCTCGAGGTGTGCCTTGTACAAAGCTATGCAGCCCGTTGGGGGGGGGGAGGTGCAAACAGTTTCAGTAGGCTCCGATATGTAAAGAGCATAAGGGTGCTTGATGAAGTAGGAGCTCTCGAGAAACCGAAGATTTTCCGATATGAAATCCATAAAAGGCTCCCGAAGGTGGAAGTGAGGCTATCCCTCGAGGTAAAGCCCCTGCATTTTCACTCCTACCACTCGTGCTTGCGGTGAGCAAATCAGCCTCACTGCTTCCTTCCATCAATCGAATATCCTGGTTATCAAGAAGATTATCTAAGTAACTCCTAACGGCACGGGGTCGAGCAATGGTCACAGAGTGGGGGGGGGGGGGGGGTTGTCTAATTCACCCTCCCCACCAGAGAGCACGGATATACCGTCACTCGAGTATGGTATGGCATCGAGGACCTGGGCAGGATCCAGGCACTCGAAGGCCACGGACAGCACCGGAATCCCTCCGACCAGGATCCCGTCGAACAATGTATCCAGCAAGGGAGGAGGGGTCCCCGAGCTAGAAGAGGTACCCCCCAGGTCCATCGATGGGGGGCTCCATCCTGAGCGGTCCATAATGAAGAAAAAGGAAAGAAATAAGAGAAGAGAGATCGTACCTTGTAAAGGAAAGAATCTCGAAGTCCGTTCGCAACTGGAGAAAAAGCAATCGACCTTCAGGGCTCTCGAGATCGTACGTAAAGGGAGAAAGATTCTCAAAAGGATCAGAGCACAAATGAGACAAAAAAATGTACTTACCTTCATTTATATAGACTGTCTGAAAAGGACGGTTAATATCCCGACGGGCTCAGAACCACCTTAGGGCGCCACGTCATTGGGCCTATCAAAAAGCCCAATAAACGCCAGCCTCCTGGCACAGTCCTCTCTAACCCTCCTAGGAGAGGTGGTTGGAACCCAAGTTGGATCCAATGCTAGAGCGCGTGTGCACCTTTTGAGGAAACATCCTCCTCACCGGACATCTAACTCACTGGGCCATCCACGCCTAGATGGAGGTCAAAGACCTACATATAGGCCCCTCACCCAGATCGAGTGGGGGATATCTCGGCCGCTACCATCGCTAAGATCGACACCCACCGTCAAGTGCTACGGTGTCATACCCCTCGAGCAAACCAGGGACGCCTGGGTAACCTCGAGCGGGGGTGCTTCCTCGAGTCATTCGAGGGTCATTAAGCCCCCGAAGAAACCTTGGGCAAGTTTTCAGAACTTCCTCGAGTTACCTGGGGCTCATTGGCCCTGGGGTAACCTCGAGCGAAGTCTATGAACTTGCTCGAGTTACCTGGGGCATATTGGCCCCTAGGTGACCTCGAGCGAGGTCTCTGAACTTCCTCGAGTTACCTGGGGCTCATTGGCCCCTGGGTAACCTCAAGGGAGGGTGCTTCCCTAAGTCATTCGAGGCTCATTAACCCCCCGAAGAAACCTTGGGCAAGGTTTCAGAACTTCCTCGAGTTACCTAGGGCTCATTGGCCCCTTGGTAACCTCGAGCGAGGTCTCTGAACTTCCTCGAGTTACATGGGGCTCATTAACCCCTGGATAACCTCGAGCGAGGGTGCTTCCACAAAACATTCGAGGCTCACTAAGCCCCCGAAGAAACCTTGGGCGAGGTTTCAAAACTCCCTCGAGTTACCTGGGGCTCATTGGCCCCTGGGTAACCTCGAGCGATGTCTCTGAACTTCCTCGAGTTACCTTGGGCTCATTGGCCTTTGGGTAACCTCGAGCGAGGGTGCTTCCCCGAGTCATTCGAGGCTCATTAAGCCCCCGAAGAAACCTTGGGCGAGGTTTCAGAACTTCCTCGAGTTAGCTGGGGCTCATTGTCCCCTAAGTAACCTCGAGCGATGTCTCTGAACTTCCTCGAGTTATCTTGGGCGCATTGGCCCCTGGGTGACCTCGAGAGAGGTCTCTGGACTTCCTTGAGTTACCTGGGGCTCATTGGCCCCTGGTTGACCTCGAGCGAGGTCTCTGGACTTCCTCGAGTTACCTGGGGCTCATTGGCCCCTGGGTGACCTCGAGCGAGGTCTCTGAACTCCCTCGAGTTACCTGGGGCTCATTGGCCCCTGGGTAACCTCGAGCAAGGGTGCTTCCCCGAGTCATTCGAGACTCATTAAGCCCCCGAAGAAACCTTGGGCGAAGTTTCAGAACTTCCTCGAGTTACCTGGGGCTCGTTAGCCCCTGGGTAACCGCGAGCGACCTCTCTGAACTCCCTCGAGTCATGCAGGATCCAAATGTCCCCGAATGGTTCAGAATCATACTTCTCCACCCTTCGGAGTAAAGGAACGACCTCGTGGTTTCCGTGAAACACATGGCATCGACTGAGGCCCCTCCCACATATTTCGCGTGGGGCTAATGTTTGGGCCAGATCTTGCCTCATGGGTCGTTGCCTGGTCCAAGGCCTAAAGACCTCCTGTCAGCATGGAAGTCCACTAGTGGGGCCCACTTACCTTAAATTCTGTACCTACGTGGCAGGGACAACTTTCACACATTTCAACGCCTATAAATAGCGGGCATATTTCCATTTAATTCACTTCAACTGACTTGATCGTCGGAGAGGCGATCCCGGATCCACCCCCGGGGTAGTCTAACTCTTGTCTTGTGCAGGTCTCCTAGCCGTCTCTGAGTATCCGGCCATCCATAACCCCAATCTCGATCCATCCCACCTAATATAAGTTTTTACTCGAAACAATAATATATATATATATATATATATATATATATATATATATATATATATATATATATATATATATATATATATATATATATATTATATATATA
Source organism: Beta vulgaris subsp. vulgaris (assembly GCF_026745355.1). Classification (NCBI taxonomy): domain Eukaryota; kingdom Viridiplantae; phylum Streptophyta; class Magnoliopsida; order Caryophyllales; family Amaranthaceae; genus Beta; species Beta vulgaris. The sequence goes on along the minus strand of NC_079210.1, from coordinate 29,663,480 downwards.
TATATATATATATATATATATATATATATATATATATATATATATATATATATATATATATATATATATATATATATATATATTATGAAGTCCAAGTCACTACGATAATGTTGGTTGGTACAAGTTATTGCACTAATTTATATATATTTGTCTAAAGTTAGAAAAATAAAGAAATTTAACATTAACTAACTAACCTACACAATGAACTCATCAATAAAGTATATTGCCCACTTATTCTTCACCTCATTGATTTGATCTTCCGTATAAGGATCATGGTTAAAGGTACGAGTAACCTGAAAATAATTTACCAAAGTTAGCTTTAAAAAGTTAAATATGTAAAATATGAAATGAATAATTATAAGTAAAGAAAAACATACTTCGTCGAAAGCTTCGGAACCAAAATATGAAGCGAGTATGTCAAAAATGTATCGCATGACAAAATAGCTGCACTCTGTGCCTCCTTGTTGTTCCGGGCACTTTATCAGAAGTTATAAGAAAATGATAAAATTTACCGTATAATGAGAATGCCTTTTAATTGAATCAAACAAGTCTATATTATACCTCAACATGTTTCTAGAAAAGCTTCTCCCGACGAACTTTGTTGCCGCTCAACCGAAACCTCGTAAAAGCACTATATAACACAACATCAAATGATTTAGTATTTAATTGTTGTACGTCATAATTTCAATTTATTTAAAGTATATCAAACAGATCAACTTACACTATCATAGGCGTTCAAATCTTTAACTTCCGCTCCTTGTGAAAGCTAGCGGAATCAAATGTATAAACTATCCCGAGCGAGGGACATATGACAAGGAGCATCCAGTGACGGCTATTGCAGGATTGAATAACAATAATTACTAAAAAAATCATATATCATGCAACAATCAATATTTGTAAAACTATATATTAAGATAGAATATTAGTCTTGAAAGATTAGCGCGAAGATGATACTAGCACCAAGAACGACGGATCCCGTCATAGCTTGTTGAATGTAAGTTGTTACAGCCTCCGATGCATGCACATCCGCGGTACTCTCCGGACACATCCAGTCAATACGTCCAATAGCATCCCCAAATCCATCCAAGTCAGAACGTGTTGCCCTAAAAACTCAATGGGAAAAGTAAATTTTATATGGAAAATACAACTCCCATATAATGAAATGTTAAAAAAAAATCATAACTTTGATTTTTTTTACTTCATGTACACTTGGATAATAGAAATATCAATCACCTCTTCTTTCAAAAACTAACCAATATCCTCCTTGGTCAGATAAGCAGTGCCATCATCTCCTGGATAATGGAAGAAGGAGCTCGGCAAGCGTATTTGCTAACTCCCTACAATCTTCAATGAAGGATTCCAAGAACGATACATCATGTATAACTGGATTGTAACGAGAAGCTGAACCGGTTGAAAGCAGCTGGCTAGAAGATCTAACAGGCTCCCCCAAAGTCCCTTTTTATTTTTTAGATGTCGGTGTAATCTAATACTCCCTCTGCTTTTATTTATTTGCTACATTATCCAAAAAGGGTTGCTTTTTTTTTATTTGCTACATTTTCTTATTAGGAGACTTGGACCACCAAAAAGTAATAGTATTATATTTGTTTCCCCTCTTTTTCCACCAAAAAGTACTACTATTTTCCCTTTTCCCACCCTATTAATGCTAAAGGGGTCAAAAAGTACACTAAAAAAAATGAAAATGACATCTCCTAAATTCTTGTGTAAACCAAAATGTAGCAAATAAATAAAAGCGGAGCGAGTAATTATTTTTGTTCGACAACACGCATAAGGTTATGAAATATTTAAATTTAATGCTATTATCATTATTAAAATGGATAAGATTTGAACAATTACCTCGCCACCTAACATTTGCACTAAAGTTTTTGGCCATTGCACCCACGTACCCAAAGTAGTAGATGAGTGTCGATTTCATATGCAGGGACTGGGACATGTAGTGGCAAATGACTATACTTGTCTACAAAATTATGAATTTTCCCTTTAAGGCGATCATTCATCATTCTAGACCCATGAACTTTAGTGGTCTCATTAAAAGTTTAAGAATATGCATCTGCCACTAGACAAGTCTCTCCACTAGTTGGATCTATCAAATACAATTTGAACAAAGCACATGCATATATGACAATTATTTGTATAAAGCACATGTATATATAATAATTATATGTACCTTCAACTGAGGAGAATGAGTGTCGAAAAATCCAGATAGTGGAGTACGTAGCTGAGTGGGCTATGAAGTAGCTAGCCTAGGAGATGACCCGTCAGATGGTGAAGCAGATGGTGGAACAAATGATGGAATAGGTGGCTGAGTAGGCTGTGGAGGAGATGGCACAACAAATGGTGAAGGGAA